>NW_025964372.1:27030060-27310060 GCF_023055435.1 Haliotis rufescens
CTTCAGTGAACTGGTCTGCATGACAGAACAAGGGCGTAGAGACAATAATTTGACGCTACTTCAAGTCACGTCGTGAACACAGCCACCAACAATCTCAGTTAATAATAATATACTACCAATTTGTCAATCAATAAAACCTTTTGTGAAACCTCAACAGTTCCACTGAAGAATATGTGAAGAGCAATCAATATGTAGGCTCAATCAGAGATCGTGTTCAACTGGCACAGATGTCAGAAGTCAGGCTGGTTTAAGTCGTATTCTGTTTGTCCGGAACATTCTTATCCGATATTACCACTCGACCTGTGAAGCTGAACCTTCAGACGTTTGGTTCCCTCAATTGACATTGCAATGTCTTCAAGTCGTTCTGACGTGCACCGTAATGGGATGTCCTCAGATCTTTGTTTAGCGATAGCGAGAACTCAGATCTGATTTTAATGAGATTGGATGGAAAAGTTAAAAGCTAGGAAACGCGATGTGTACTGGAAGGTTGCGGTTTTGAATCAAGAAGTATTTGTTTTCCTAGAGATGATTTCTTGAGGTAGCATCTATCTCCGCTGATGACGTATATAAATCTGTACTATCACCCAAAGCTATGATAACTGGTTCAAGAAGGCTGATCATGATATAGCTAGCAAAGACTGCGTTTATCCTCCCTTTGACATCTGTGAGTTTGAAGTTGTGTTGTATCTTGCCATGAACCCTGTAAAGTTAGCCAAGATAGGCGAACAGGGTTGAGCTTACAATGTCTGACTGGCGTACGTAAGACAACGTAACCGTGTACATATGTCTTGCACTGGTTTCTTATTCAGCCGAATTTTCTCCATGAACTTTCGTTTCAGATGTTCTGAAGTCGACAATGTCATATATTCCTTTATGGTCGTCTTGAGACTACTCGGGGGCACGGATGGCCCAGTCGTCTAAGGCGCCGCTATTCGCTGTGCAGAGCTCACTTGAGACTACTCATGGTTGGCGCGAGTGTATCTGGTTCCCGGACGTTGTATTAACTGGCGTTATCCATGACTATGACACTGTGGTTGTGTAAAATGGGCAATAGCTGATGTTCCAACCAGTCTATGAACTCATCTCCTCCTATAATTATAATGTCCTTGTGGAAATCACCAGTTTTCTTTTTCACTTCGAAAACTAGCACACATCCGTCAGTACGCACAATGACTCGATAACCTTTACCTGATGGTACCATGGGTGTTTTTAGTCCATCTGCCGATAGCCAGTGGAACGATTCATCAAGGTAAATGATCTGGAAGCCCTGACTGTTATAGTTATGAATGGTGCGGAGATAATGTGACCTCATAGACATGATGGAATATTTCCCCCTGAAAACTGGTCGGTCATCGGGGGTACCTTCTGGTCATAAAGCTTGTACACTATAGACCTAGTCGCCCTGTATTAAAGCTGTCTAATATCCTTTTACGTCCCAGTTTTGTTTTTGAGACCACCCCTGTACCTTTATATTTTTATTTTCATACCGTCGACTTGATGGAATGAATTGAAACCCCCAAAGCTTGCAATTGGGCAGTTCGGTAATTCAACCTATCTAGACTAATAAATGGTCCCCCCTATCTCTCTAAAGTGTAAAGAACTTGTACGCATTTCTTAATACGGACTCCATATCGTGAACCGTGGCTATGGCTATGGAAGTGTAATGTAACATGCATCATGGGAGCAGTGTTGATAAAACAAACAGAGCGTCATTTTGTTATTTTAGAATCTAGAATTTCCTCAATGTGATTTTTTGTGTTGATTAGATGTTTTCGGAAGACAACATTATAATCATTATAACGGAGCCACGTGCGCATTCTTCTATAGTCATCATAATAATAAATCCGAACCGTGACCACAATAATTCAAACCACAGGTATGACGATCGGTAGTTACTCGATATTTCAATAGCAACAGTCTGTGAATAGTTCTATCCTTTTTTAACGGGCAAAAAGCATTTTTTTAGCATTTCCGATAGGATTTTAGTTTGATTTCGTTGAAGATTTCATGTATTCTACGATTTATTAGCACCGAGGTGTGTGTGTGTTGTGTGTGTGTGCGTGCGTGCGTGCGTGTTGTGCATGCATTCGTGTGTGTTGTGTGTGCGTGCGTGCGTGTTGTGCATGCATTCATGTGTGTGCGTGTGTGTGTGTGTGCGTGCGTGCGTTCGTGCGTGCGTGTTGTGCGTGCGTGCGTGCGTGTTGTGTTGTGTTGTGTGTGCGTGCTAGTATGTGTGTTGTGTGTGCGTGCGTGTTGTGCGTGCATGCGTCCGTGCGTGTGTGTTGTGTGTGTGCCCGCGTGCGTGTGTGTGTGTGTGTGCGCGTGTGTTGAGGGGGGGGGGGGGGGGGGGGGGCGGGGGGGGGGGGTATTATTACTAACGTCATGCTGTTTACATGATTGATCCGTGATCATCTAATCATGTAAATACCCTGCTATGCTCACATGGCATTACTTGTAGTGCTTTGTTCACCTTACTATACGTTCGGTAGCCATATAAAAATATCCTTAAGGTGACACATTCAAACCCCTCTTTAAGGTGTCATAAACACGTTGATCTCACGACAATGTTGAAAACGATCGATTGCAAAAAGAACGTGCTGCATGACTACGGCAGGAAAGGTCGCGTTTCCTCTGACAAAGGTCACACGTCGCATGATATACGTGCTTTGGTTCTTAGCCAGCGTTGTCAGTGAGAATGGATGACAGGAGTGTATATTTCCTGATCTGCATCAAAACGTTCAAGCTATGCTCTTACTGTCACATGAGGATGACATCAATGACAGACAGAAGCACGCTGCTATTGTTAGAGCAGTATATTATAATACGTCTGACAATGACACGGCGATAGCTGATAGGACATGATGCCAGGATGAATAATTCCGGCTAGAGGTCAGTTGAAACAACGCTCATTGAAGTAGCTCAATATGTAGTGTTTCATGCATGGTATGTAAGCCTTAGGAGGTGAGGTAAGGTGAGGTGAGGTGAGGTGAGGTGGGGTGAGATGTGGTTTAACGTCGCGTCCAAGATTATTGCACTTATATAGGGACGTGCATGCACGTGTGTGTGTGGCTGCTTGTACTCGTCCGGACTGATGCCGATTTATAGTGCTAGCCGCTGAGATACCATGCAGCAGTTTAACATGAATACCCCACTCCGACACAAGACTCCGAGCGAATCAGTCCTTGTTTTAGACCATTAATGCCGAGGGTCAGGCAGGGTAACAACAAGTACCGTCTTTTAACGTCTTTTGATATGACGCGACCGGAGATCGAACCCCGGACCTTCCGCTCTCCGGGCGGACGCTCTACCACTAGACCACGGAGGCGGTCTAATGTTTAGGAAGATGTATGGCTTTGTTATGTGTTGTTTAAAGAGTTCGTGTCAACTGCATCCAATTCACATACATCACTCTCGCCAATAAATGACATTATATAAAGATGACAGATTGAGAATGGCTGTTTCTCGTTATCTGTTTATAACTTTACATATGTTTACCACAATGTATTATGACAGAATGTCACTGGATTGTCTGGTCCAGACTCGATTGTTTACGCCCGCTGACGTGTGACAGGAGTATTGCTGGGTGCAGCGTTAGGCAATAAACAAACACTTACTTTTGTGTGAAAATTGTGTGAGTGGCGGGTGCTACCCGTCGAGCAGGACATGCTTACCCTTTAGCGCATACCTAGTGTCATCACTGATTTTCAGAGATCCATTCATATAATGTTTCATCCATTGTTTTGTCTTTTACGCCTAAAGATATCTGTTTCGACAGATAATGGAGACTGGTTATTCTCTGGCGTTGCTGTTTTTTTGTTTTTAAAAAAAAAATTAAACAGCAACTATTTGGTATTTTCTATTTAAATATATGTGGCCATTTAAACTATTTACGTTTTGGGATCCATTGTGACTTGGTAAATTCATATATCAACAATTGTTCGTCGTGCGAGGCGACCAAATGGATCGGGTGCCAAGCTCTGTTAGCTTTGATGATTGCGTGTCATCGTATCCCGACTGCTTGGGACGTTACTCATAATATCAATCACTATGTGGTCTGGCCCAGGCCCAGGCCCGATTACTTGCGGAACGCCGTCATGTAGCTGCAATATTGCTCAGTGCAGTCGTACATCTCATATGGGAACGTTTTGTTTTGTTTGTTTGTTTGTTGTTTAACGCATCACTCAGTAATATTCCAGCTATATGACGGAGACCTGTAAATAATCGAGTCTGGACCAGACAATCCAGTGATTGACATCATGAGCATCGATCCACGCAATTGGGATACGATGACATGCATCAAACAAGTCAGCGAGCCTGATCACCCGATCCCGTTAGGTATAGTCGCCTTAATGGGAACACACATAGTGGGACATTTCACCTTAACTTGCGTATGGAACACAAAGATTACTTGGCAAAATTAGATTTTTTTGTGATTATCATTTTTTAATTAACACTTTAGAAAACATGATAATTATTAATAAAGTGTCATATCGTTTCAAATTTAGGTCTATGGTAGAAATTAAATTTTAACTTTAACATTAACGTTTGTAATAACCAACAAATCATGTCTAGTTTTTAGCTGATATAATATATCTATTAAGTACCTGTTTGATGTTTACCATGTTTATTAAGATTCATAAAATTATTTTTGTAAATGTTTTTCACTTTTATCTATACTGTGATATGTCCCTTGCAGTATTATTTTGAATGTTGTTGAATATTTAGTTTGGTGTTACAGCGCATGTTTCCCGTAATAGGCAACTAACGGGATCGGGTTGTCAGACTCGCTGACTTAGTTGATGCTTGTCCGATTGTGTAGATCGATGCTCATGATGTCAATCACTGAATTGTTTGGCACAGACTTGATTATTTATAGACCGCTCTCATACACCGTGACGTTAAACAACATAACAAAATATATACTTTCCATCGGAGAAGTGATTAATGAAAAACGCTGTTAATCTTAATGCGTTCTATTATTATGACTGTATTGACCTCCTTAACGGACCTCTCACCTGGTCACCTGATGTCCTCTGGTCAGTAGTGATCGATTGCGTATTGTCAAATGTCAAGCTTCATATATATATAAATATATAGTTTAGCCTCAGTTCAAAGTATGGTCTATCGATCGACGACAGCCATCGTTGTGCCCAACCATGGAATTACTGACCAATGTAAGTTTTAGTGTCATTCTTTATATATTCGTGTTGTGCTATCTTGTTATATTCGTATTATACGTATAGTACATGGAGTAGTCAGTAACAATCCAAAGGAATTAATGTCCTAGGCTAGGCACTAATGTCCAATCAGTGTAGCTTTCTGCTCTCGCCATAATGCAGTACTCATTAGGAAACAATGTGTGCGCCAATCCATATTAAATCTATGAGGTGCAGTCCTTTATATGTTTCCGAGATGAACGCATCACTGTAAGTAAAACCAACGACGATCTGTACGGTATTTGTCCGTCTTAAAAGTTCTAAAAATTCTAAATAAGTTCCAAATAAGTTCTATATTTATCTCATAGAGTACCGCAGTATGAGCGAAAATAAATTCTTGTTAAATGTACCTTGAATTAGTACGTATGGTGAAACATACATCATTAGAATATGCCAGCTGATTCTGTATATGTCAACTCATCGATCGTTTAGTCCCCAGCAAATTATAGTATTTTACGATTATTCCTTCATATTTAGATGCACTAGAAATATACGTTTTTATATTATATTTCACAGTGGATGTATTAACATTAACGAATAAATTACTCAGTGAATGAAGTAAACGAATAGTGTGGGCAATGCTCGATCCTATTAGAACCATCTATTATGTATAATTGAAACTTTTGAAAAATATAGATTTTTGACAAAATGTTTCCATTTCATTACCGTAATCACGAGACATTTCTACACTTCTAATGAAACAGGAGGAAGCATGACATTGCAGTACAGCCATGGCCGGCCTTGTCTCCCGCATGATACCTGACAATATGTTCATGGTTACCATGAACATATTGTCAGGTATCATGCGCTGTTACCATGAACATATTGTCAGGTATTATGCGCCGTTACTATGAACATATTTAGCGGTATTATGCGCCGTTACTATTATGCGCAGTTACCATGAACATATTGTCAGGTATCATGCGCTGTTACCATGAACATATTGTCAGGTATTATGCGCCGTTACTATGAACATATTGTCAGGTATTATGCGCTGTTACCATGAACATATTGTCAGGTATTATGCGCCGTTACTATGAACATATTGTCGGGTATCATGCGCCGTTACTATGAACATATTGTCAGGTATTATGCGCCGTTACTATGAACATATTTAGCGGTATCATGCGCCGTTACTATGAACATATTTAGCGGTATTATGCGCCGTTACTATTAGGCGCAGTTACCATGAACATATTGTCAGGTATTATGCGCTGTTACCATGAACATATTGTCAGGTATCATGCGCCGTTACTATGAACATATTGTCCAGTATTATGCGCTGTTACTATGAACATATTGTCCGGTATTATGCGCTATTACTATGAAACTGCAAGTTCACTTCGATTAGAAATTATTTGAAAACAAATCAGGACGTGTTCTTTGTGCAAGTTTGATATCAACGGTATGGTTACATGTACTTAAAGGACACTTTGTTCAAGTCATTGATGAATGAGAACAAACTATAAGATTTGTTGATATTTTGTAACCAGTACCTGTTTTATTTGGTATCTGCAGCAGCCAAATCGTGTCATATTTATACGTGTCCAGTACATTAGAAAACTGAATCCATCAACGGATAATAAGTTGATATTTCTAATGAATTTACCCACATGAACTAGAAATGAGAGACGAGTGAAACCGCCTCATCTATTTCATATTAAGATCTGTGAAAGTTACACTGACAAAACGCTTCTCCATAAGACTATGTGACAAAAGGGATGATTGTAAGCTTTCAATCGTCAACTTACGCCTTATACCGAGCAGAATTCCAGCAACTCCAGCCACTGATGTTTATTTCATTTAATAATCTTTTTACAAACGAACATGATCTCCCAACAAACAATGCAAACAGCGTCATACAACTCTTTCTAAAAAGTTGTTTGATCAGAGTAACATTCAACATTCAAGGCTTCAGTAAAGCTTTGAAATTTTATTTTATGATAGACATATGGATGAGAGTTTCAAATTTGACGTATCAGTGACATAACTTATGCCCGTTGCAATTCCCTCTTTTTGACTTCACTTGATTTTTAGATTTGCGAATCACGAAGGAAGAAATTATCTCAAGTATTAACTGCTTAAAGAATAATACATCACCTGGATTAGAGGTCATTTTATCGGATTTTGTCAATCATTCGCTTGATACTGTTGCACTCTATTTAGAAATATTATTTTATTCAATTTTTGAAAATGTTTTCCCAAGCGTTTGGTCAGTAGGTGTAATCAACCCACTACATAAACATGGACAGGTAAATGATCCTAATAATTATAGAAGAATAACATTGAAGATTCTTGTTTGGGGCTGATTCATTTGATAAAACAACATGATCTCAAGCTGGCTTTAGAGAGACCACAGGCAATAATTTCATATGGTATGCAGTAATTCAACAGTATCTATCTAGGAAGGGGGTAAAGAGGTGCTAAATTTTTGTTGATTTTAGCAAAGCGTTCCACACAGTACGGCTTGATAGAATGTGGTCTATACTAAGGCAACGTGGACAAATTGCCAAAATTACTATCATCCATATATGACAAATTACAAGCTGTAGTATCTATGCACAGGTAAACCCTTCAGGTTGCACAAGGAAAATACACTAAAAGTACCAAAAGAATTGAGAGAATGTAACTTTGCCAAACATTCGAAATTGAAAATTAATATCATTTTTTTCTTCAGATGTCCAGAATTAGAACATTGTGCCCTTATATATACAGAACACAATATATCAATAAATGTCTATTGAAGGTATTAATGTACTCTACGTGTTACATCATGTGCATTCATGCAGTGACTTATAAAAGTACTCTGTTGAAGGATTAACTTAAATATAAAATAGGTACAGGTCACTATCAATACAGAATAGGTCTTCAGCAACCCATGTTTGCCGTAAACAGCGACTATGTTTGTCGTTAGAGGC
Source organism: Haliotis rufescens (assembly GCF_023055435.1). NCBI lineage: Eukaryota > Metazoa > Mollusca > Gastropoda > Lepetellida > Haliotidae > Haliotis > Haliotis rufescens. The sequence continues at coordinate 27,038,195 of NW_025964372.1, forward strand.
GACTAACGGGATCGGGTGGTTGAGCTCGCTTACTTGGTTAATGCATGTCATAGTATCCCAATTGCGTGGATCGATGCTCATGATTTCAATCACTGGATTGTCTGGTTCAGACTCGATTATTTACAGACCTCCGTCATATAGCTGGAAAATTGCTGAGTGCGGCGTTACACAACAAACAAACAAACTATCCATACAATTTGTACTCTAGGCCTGAGGCCTTTCAGTATTTGTGAATTAAGATTGATTGATTTTTGGGTATGATTGACTTGCCTTTGCAGGTGTATGTGACTGGGGCAGGATATGCTTGGTGTCTTTACTATTTGATAATGTTCATAAACACATGATCATGATGTATTCTGAGTTGTACAATGGACTCTGTTTCAGGAGAGATTTCTTAGGATTATGAAAGGTTTTGTGCCATTTTAGTCAATCAACGAAATCAACGAAAAATAAAAATAATAACAAACTCATACATCAACGTATTATCCCAAATGATTAATGTCGGTATCTTCGAAGAAGCTTTCGTATGTTAGAAAATTGGGAAGTGCCTGTCCACTTTCGAAAGACCATTACTTCGGAATGATTTACTGAATGTAGTTTATCCCGAATCGAACATATGAATGTAATATTAAACTGTGTAAGGATATGTTCTGACATTCATTCCTCTTTCAGGTTTCAGCTTGGAGATGCATAGCTTTCATTGGTATAGTCACCAGGCTGACAGCAGGATTTGGATTGTTGCTAGGTGATCAGTTACCCCCAGCAGACCCTGGACCAGATTCCGTCTCAGACTTACAAACACTCGCTTTGTCTTTATCCAGTGTGTCTGATAGTCAGTATGGCACGACAGATACTCCCAGGCCTGTCCACGGAAGCGTGGCATCGGAGCCAACGTCGTCCACCACCCACCCTGACCATGTTCTTAATGCAATTAATGTTCTTCAGACATACATTTCAAATAATAAAGCAAATACCCAAGCTATGGCAGAACCAGAAGCATCATTGACATCTTTGCATCCTGGGAATACTGATAGAACACCGGGAAAAGGATCCAGTGAAGATCTGGAGTCTATTTCAAATTTGCTTAGTCAGCTAAACGTTGGAAATACGGGAGCTGCCGATTTAAATTCATTTTCTGGTTCGAGTGACAATGTTCCAAACAATAATACTGTCAGTAAAGCTACGGACTCGGTACTGTTACCGGGCTTACACAATACATTAAGCAACATTCAAAATACAGGTGCTGACTCAAATTCTAATACTATTGTTAATAGTGAAGGCAATAGTGGTGGCACGCCTGTTCAGTCTGCAGGTAAAGACACGTTGGAAAATTCTGGGCAGGCACCTACATCACATGTTTCATCAAATGCTTCACCAGCTTCATCATCTGTTGGTGTCTCGCAGCCACAATCAAGTGGAAATGATGCCCCTATTGGAAGTAATGGGGGATCTGTAGCAATCAATGCGGTTCTTAATCAACAAACGCAGCCACAAGTTTCACGCTTTCCTCGATTCAATCCTCAACTATTTACCAGCCAAACTCCTGCCCAGCAACTTCCCATATCACCACAAGGAGAGACTACCAGTAACAAGGCAGATGTTGTTGGTGGAACATCTCAGATTCTTGCCATGACTCCACAGCAGTCCTTTAGACCTCCAAATGGTTTTCAAGGTTTTAATGTTGGGGGACCTCCTGAACCCAACCTTGAGACATTTCAGCCACTGTTTGGTAATGATGTAGGGGCGATTTCGGATAACATAACAAGCAATACTGTGCCAGGGATAGATCAAACAGGAGGTCCGATTGTGCAGCCAAACACTGGCAGACAACAGACGCAGACGGTTGGGTCTAATCCTGTGCAGCTTATGTCTACGAACTCTAATCCTAATATGAATCAACGCCGGAATACCATTCCTAACCAAGTGAACTTGGTTCAAAGTCCACAACCTGTTACATACTATAGAACACCCCAAGGCCAATTACTCCGTGTTTTACCTTACCATCAACTGCAAAACATAGTTCCCCCATCCTCACAATATCCCGTACAAGGTTCTACACCAAGGGTTGGAGCAAGCGAAAGACCAGGTGCCAGTTCACAATTACGGATTCGTCAAACTGATCAAAACACTGGACGGATTCTTGTTTCTCCTCAAGAACAGCCAACTGTTAACCCACAGAATGTGCAGCAAGGACTTCGATTTGCCCAGATGCCATACAGAAATAGAATGAGTAATCCTTACATACTTCAAAGGCGAAGATTTATTCGTCCAAGCCAACGGTATCCTTACAGCATGTTCTCTCAACGATATCAAAACATATACCAACAACCTGCATACAACACTGTTCCATCCCAGTTGCGCAGACCGCGGTACCAAGGGCAGTCCCAGGTATTCAGGTATCAACCGTTACAACAAAGAGGCCCGGAACGTTCACAACAGGTTTCAACACAAAGTCAGCCTGCTTCGTTTGTACAAGGTGCACCCGTGCAGCCAAGACCAGGATTCGTACCCGGAGTGAGTAGCTTTGCTGATGTCCAGAGCACTCCTCAACAGGCTTCTGTTCGGAGAATGTTTAATGGCGTAGGGCAACAATCTTCAGATGGAGCTAATGGTATTTCCAGCTCCAATATACCAGAGTCACCGCAAAGACCAAGCAATCCAATACTTCAAATAGCTAGTGTAAACCCAGTTGAGCCTCCTCGAACAGGTAACGTTAATCCTCAAGGTTCTCCATATTTTGGAATGCTTGGCAATGGCGGTCAGGCAATGAGATCACCACCTGTATCTATAGGGCCAAATGCTGGAGTCAGCATCAGGGCCGGTGATGATACCAACTCTATATCATTCCAACAGTTTAGTGGCGTTCAAAATGGACAACAACGATTGAATAGTCAAGGACGAGTTTAATCCCTACATACGTTATTAATTCTCAGACCTCCCATTCATCTGCTTCCAATCAGTATCTTGCATCCAGTAATATTCAATAAATGAATTATTTGTCAACAGGATTCAACTATTTGAATACACCATGAACTACAAAGATGCATGTGTGATTGTTTAACGCTTACAGAATCTTTTGATTTTTGATATGGGCAACCTTATGGATTTATGTAAAAACAAATAAATAATATACATGTTTTCTGGTAGTTTGTTGACCATTTTTATCATCTTGGCATACGTCATTATATTTCAACGTAACTGGATCTTTATTATTTGTCAAACTAGTAGTTTACTTTGTATACAGTCTGCAGTCCCAGGCAACTTTCAATGTATGGTCTGGGTTTTAAGGCGATCGCTGTTAGTGTTGACGACCCGATACTGATCCTCTTCGTGAGGTCGTGAGTGAATGAGTGAGTGACATCAGAAATGGGCATATTTGACATACTTACCAATATAGGGAAGCTAACCCACGGCTTCGGCGTGACGACCGAACGCTTTAACTACGAGGCTACCCTGTCGTTCCTCTACCGGAATGAACCAGAAACAGTGTGCAGTACTTGACGTATTGGTGTTAAGCTGATAAAACGGCATTCAAACGGATACTATTAAAATTTTGACGCGAGTTCCCGTTCTCATTGTCTAATCAGGGCAGATGTCTTTACCAAGAATCAGGAACAAGTTACATTAATCTGCACACTTTGATTCTCACAATGTTTTGCTCATAAACATTACTTCTCGAGAAACATCCTGGGAATAATGTCCATCATATACGAATGTCCAGGGAATGAAGTGAGGTGAAATGGGTTTGATCGCCTTCAAGATTGTTGCACTTACGTGCGACGTGCATGTGTGCGTGTATGTCTACTTGTACTTGTCCCGGCTAATGCCGATCTTATAGTGCCAGCCTACTGAGATACCATGCCGCAGTTTAACATAATACCCCACTCAGACACAGTATACTGACTCCGAGCCGACTAGTCCTTGTTTTAGCCCCTCATGCCAAGCGCCAGGCAGGGTAACAACAAGTACCATCTTTTAAAGTCTTTTGGTATTACGTGGTCGGGGATCCAAAACCCAACCTTCCGCTCTCCGGGCGGATTCAGGGATTGAGATTAGTGTTTCTTTTGGCATAGCAGAATATGTGTATGTGGGAAATTCTATATACATAGTGTAGAAGAATGTGTGTGGAGAGGGGGCCAATTCTATCTCGTGAAGCAGAATATGTGTATGTGGGAAATTCTATATAGTGTAGAAGAATGTGTGTGGAGAGGGGGCCAATTCTATCTCGTGTAGCAGAATATGTGTATGTGGGAAATTCTATCTAGTGTAGAAGAATGTGTGTAGAGAGGGGGCCAATTCTATCTCGTGTAGCAGAATATGTGTATGTGGGAAATTCTATATAGTGTGGAAGAATGTGTGTAGAGAGGGGGACAATTCTATCTCGTGTAGCAGAATATGTGTATGTGGGAAATTCTATATAGTGTAGAAGAATGTGTGTAGAGAGGGGGACAATTCTATCTCTTGTAGCAGAATATGTGTATGTGGGAAATTCTCTATAGTGTAGAAGAATGTGTGTAGAGAGAGGGACAATTCTATATAGTGTAGCAGAATATGTGTATGTGGGAAATTCTCTATAGTGTAGAAGAATGTGTGTAGAGAGGGGGACAATTCTATATAGTGTAGCAGAATATGTGTATGTGGGGAATTCTATCTCGTGAAGAAGAATGTGTGTGTAGAGGGGGGCAATTCTATCTCGTGTAGCAGAATATGTGTATGTGGGAAATTCTATATAGTGTAGAAGAATGTGTGTAGAGAGGGGGACAATTCAGCAGAATATGTGTATGTGGGAAATTCTATCTAGTGTAGAAGAATGTGTGTATGTGGGAAATTCTATATAGTGTAGAAGAATGTGTGTATGTGGGAAATTCTATATAGTGTGGAAGAATGTGTGTATGTGGGAAATTCTATATAGTGTAGAAGAATGTGTGTAGAGAGGGGGGCAATTCTATCTCGTGTAGCAGAATATGTGTATGTGGGAAATTCTATATAGTGTAGAAGTGTGTGGGATGAATTATATACTGTATACTGTAACAGAATGTGTGTGTGAGGGTTTCTATAATGTTACATAATAAGTGTGAGAGGAATTCTAAATAGTGTAACAGAATATGTGTGAGGAATTCTTAAAAGTGTATCAGAATATGTCTGTTGGGAACTCTGTATAGTGAAGCATGATGTGTGTTAGGAGGTGAGGTGAGGTGAGGTGAGGTGAGGTGAGGTGAAATGGGGTTTAACGTCGCGTCCAAGATTATTGCACTTATATAGCGACGTGCATGCACGTGTATGTGTGTGTGTGGCTGCTTGTACTAGTCCGGACTGATGCCGATTTATAGTGCTAGCTCACTGAGATACCATGCCGCAGTTTAACATGAATACCCCACTCAGACACAGTATACTGACTCCGAGCCGACCAGTCCTTGTTTTAGCCCCTTAATGCCGAGCGCCAGACAGGGTAACAACAAGTACAATCTTTTAACGTCTTTTTGTATGACGCGGCCCGGGATCGAACCCTGGACCTTCCGCTCTCCGGGCGGACGCTCTACCACAAGACCACGGAGGCGGTCATGTGTGTTAGGAATTTAATATGGTGTAGCAGTATATGATTTGTGTATGTTGGGAATTCTATATAGGGTAGCATAACATGTGTGTGAGAAATTCTATATAGTGTGGTATAATAAGTGTGTGAGGAATCCTTTGTACTGAAACAGAATATGTGAAAAGGGAATTCTACATAGTTCAGCAGAATAAGTGTGAGTTGCTACGTGTCGACTTCAAAATTGAATTCTGTAGGTAAAGGAATTAAGTCTTAATCCTACAAACAACAAAGAGCGAGTGAGTGAGTGAGTTAGTTTTAACGCCGCTTTCAAAAGTATTCCAGTTATATCGCGGTGTGTCAGCTTAATGTGGGAGGAAAGCCCGAAGTGATACAGGTCTTAGACGTTTACCAGTTCGGTGAAACCCACGAGCACGGGTATGGTGCTGACAAACCTAAAAACATAATCGGGGCGAACCGGGATTCGAACCCACAATCATAGGTTTCTGGCATGCCCAAGGGACGCAACCCTGCACAGCGAATCGTGGCGCCTTAGACGACTGGGCCACCCGTGCCCAAAAACAATAAAGCAAAGGTACAAATCTACAACTTTGTTATAAAATTAACTAGGTTTATAAATCAATACAAATTACTGCTCAGCAATTATAATAGCAGTTCAACATCCAATGGCAGTGCAAGTACAAAGGCAATATGTAATATGAGTGCAGGGGCAATAATATTCACCCAATAGCAACCGTGGTCAAGTTTTAAAAATGGTCTAAGCTGAATATCCAACAATGATCTTCACACAAAAGCGGGCCTTGGTGTGCATGTAATGTGAAATGAAATGTGAGATGCAAGAGGCACGCTCCTGCTCAGTATAAATCCCTTTTAATAGTTCAACTGTGCTAGAACTTTCCAGTAGATTCTCGATTACACACGACCACATAAAGCATCTAAATAAAGTAACTTCCACACCACTGCTCACATTAGATAGTACTATCTTCCTGACAACTAATTAATGTCAAAACACAATGCTATGAACTGCTGAATCTTTACATTAACAACGTAATACAATTACAACATTACATTACAATAAATTTCACTGCCATATATATAATTATATAGCAGAATATGAGAATGTTGGAATCTATCTAGTGTAGTTGAATATGAGCATGTTGGAATCTATCTAGTGTAGCTGAATATTTACATGTTGGGATCTATCTTGTGTAGTGAGTATGAGCATGTTGGGATCTATCTTGTGTAGTTGAGTATGAACATGTTGGGATCTATCTTGTGTAGTTGCGTATGAACATGTTGGAATTTATACCAGGATCAAGACATGTAGATATTCAGTATTGCCAATTTCTCTGCATAATGTTCTTGTAAATATGCTGTGTTAACATGATTCAAAATGTATATCACTCTCCGAAATTAATGGAGGAAATACAGATCATTCATTCATTGTGTGTGGAGGGAATTGTATCAAATTTAGCTGAACATGTAGCTGAAGAATTCTGTATAGCGTAGCTGAAAATGTTTGGCGGTATTCTGTGAGACAGAATGATAAGCCTGCGTGACAAGGGAAACTTTTACATAATTAAACATTTTGCAAACAGGCATAACATTGACGGTTTTGAAGTTCCCTCTCTTCACCACCTGCTGATATTAACGTTTGCTGCGTTAACAGCAACGCGGTAGCAAATTCTGATGCCTGCGGAAATTTGCTGCCTGGGGTGGAGGGGGGGTATTTCTTTCAAATGTATAAATTGTATAAGGTACTGTAATTTAATAGCCGCATGGGGGTGATAGATTGTTTGAACATGTGTATTTTGAGATCTATACGGTGAAGTTAAGTATGGATCTATATAGTGTAAAATTTTAATGTAACAGGTTTTAGTTGCAGTGAACTGCTTTCCTCAGCAAGAAATCTCATTGTACAGCACAATGTATGATCCATGAGAAAATGATAAAGAAAGTATAACTAAATAGTGTGTTATGTTATTATGCTTTATGTTACTGATTTTGTTATCATACTCGTCAGGTAATAAACGGTATATATGATTTATTCCATGATTTAACGAAAGAGCAAAATATAATGAGTACGTCAGTCAGTACGATATTCTGATTTGTTGTATATAAATTATATATATATATGTCAAGTACTTTTGGTAAGTTCAATAGATTACTTTTGTATTTTATACAACATACATGACATGGGATTTTGTTGATGACGAAATGATGAATTGTGTGTGTGCCAGAAAGTAAGCATCCTTATAAAATGATGTGATAGTGATACTGATAGCAACATTTACATTATACATAAAATGTCAACGCCAGTTATGACTCCATGTGTTCGCGAAAAGGATAAGCATGTTCCGCGCGGCCTGTAGCACCCGCCACTCACACAATATGCATAAAAATGTAAGTGTTCGTTGCCTCACGCCGCACAAGTGTACTCCTGTCATATGACGATCCGGTGGCTTCTCTGAAAATATATCATTTTAATAGAAACAAGCAACTTCATTTAAAGTGAAAATGGGGGTTAAACCTGTGAAAAATCTAGACTTGCGTCGTTTAGGTCTACAGTAGGGACTGGGCGGAAGGCAAAATCATACGGTTCAGGGATTGTGAGACAGGCAGGATGGCGGTGTAAACACTCAAAATTTTCCCGGATAATCCAAACATACCAATCTCTGGTGCCGGTCTTCCAGCCATTACAAACTCAATTTGAAGTGTTGTCTATATTGCTTCGATAGGAGATCACTCAATGGCCACTACAACACAGTATTCAGATGACATCGTTTTGATGTAACAATCTGCTTAAAACAAATCAGAGGAAGTAAGGAAATTTAGAATATCTTTATTTCATGTTGTTAGATCTCAGGCAAAATAATTACGTATTCATTTTAAGAAAAGAGACCCCTCCAACAGAGAAGAACTATTTGACTGTAAGATATTTGACAGAACTACTCATTGGTATTTTGACAGTCATTGGTAAAATGATATTACTCATTTGTACTCGAGTAACAGGCATGTTTGTGACTCGGTGATGGTTCACAGTCGTGTCACAGTCACTGTTTTGATGACGAACTCCAGTAATAACTAAGTCTATTGTGTGGTGGCGACATTTCTCAAAGGTAGGAGCCTTTCCAGCATTCATGTTTGTAAAACTCTCTCAGTTGTATATGCACTGACTTTGGATGTCAAATAGACATAAGCTGATTGTCTTCAGAAATGATCATTTTCGTTTCATTTATGTCCATTGCAAACACGTTAATAATTACGCGTAATTGTCATCTAATGAATTCTTGAAGCATTTAATTATACTGACACAAAACATTTGAACAAAGCTTGTTGTCTTCTCCACTTTATGAAATAAACTGGAATATGCATTTGCCATTTCTCTTCAGTGCTGTCATTATAGAAATGTGGATGTATTCTGGATGTCGTCACGCTCTATGTGGTTCTTGCATGAATGAAGTTCATGGGATCAGAGGGTTCTTTCATTGTAAGGGAAACGCCATTTTGTGCTCCAAGTCCGATTGAAATGCCAACTTTCTTACCATTTTGGGGATGATGATTACGAATGAGTAGCGTTTCCCTCGGATTTGACCTTACATGGTTGTTGACGAAAACTTGAGAGGGATCCCTGGTTGCCTGAGGGTCGAGCGTTGTGCGTCTATCAATACCGCGGTTGACTGGTTTACGTTGATTAATTTGTGGGTTTTGATTTGTAGGTTGTTGTGGTCCGGGGTTGAATGTGGGTCTCTCAAGTTGACGCACTGTTTTGGGGGCTTTGTGATGAGCGGATGATTGCCGTTGATTTGCTATGTGTTGTCGTGAGTGTACATTTGGCTGCTGTTTAGGACTGTTTGGTTCTTTATGATTTTCTATAACATTTGAGCGCATACGTGGTTGTTGGGAAGGAAGATTAGTCTGTCGAGGTTGTTGGTTATTCTGACGGATGGAGTTACCATGAGACTGTCTCTGTTGATTTGCCGCAGAAGTAGACTGTGGGCTCAATTCCTTAGTCCCTTTAAAGGCATCGGTCTGGGGAAGGGTCTGGTGACGGTTTGACCCTTGAGGTGTATTCATCTGAATGTTTGGTCTTTTCTGGTTCAGCTGACGGTGGTTGCTTGAAGCAAACCCATTTCGTTGTGGACTAGTTTCTCCTTTTTGGTCTGACTGACGAGGTGGAGCCGTTATCCGACTTGCAGGAGAAATTAGTTCTTTTCTCTGGCCGCTACGTGATGAACCAAATGAATTTGTTTGCTGGTTAGGGGATTGGCGTCGTCCTGTTGTAGGCTTTGGGGTTGGACGATTTGAACTTGAAAGCGAATTACTTTGTCTAGTTCCAATACGCTGTCTATTTGAATTTTGAGGTGTCGGTTTCGTCTGGACGCCTTGGCGATTTGATTGTCTCTGATTACGTGCAGAGTCTTGGGACATGGTGGTTTGATCAACAGATCGTCTCCTGGTTATTGGAGCTTGGCCACTGCGTGTTCTCTGGGCCTGGTTGATTCTGTTTGGACTCCGAGATGGAGTTGCCTGGCCATTTGTCCTTTGAGGCAACTGCCTCATTCCGCCAGTAGATCGTGGGGGTGGCGTACTCCTCGGCCCGCTGGTGCGTGTAGGCTGTTTAGTAGATGATGACTGACGACCCGGGGGGTTTGAACGAACTTGCTTTTGTTTGTTATTAATCGGATTTGGAGGAGTTTGACCTTGATTCTGATTAACGTTAGGTGTTTGTGCAGGAGCTGCAAAAGGTCCACGACTCAAACGTTGTTGTTCAACAAGATTTCTAATTCTTTCCTGCTCTTGAATGTGTGCCAACTGCCCAGTAGTCAAACGGGGACTACCAAAAGAAACTAACTGATTCCGAAAACGTTTAGGCGTCTGTGTGTTTCTTAACGGTGTCAGCGTAGGAGGAGCCTGCTTCTGTGCCCTGGGTGAGTTTGGTTGGTTCTTCCCTATATAAGGTTTGTTGGACCCAAATAATAAGGGGTTCACTATGAACGCCAAAATTGACCTCATTTGTTTTTGTTTTATGGCAAAGTTTGCCATAATTTTCTGGTAAGGGTTCAGATTCCTTGGAATGTGACCCTTTTCTCTTTCAGATACAGATAGTAAATGCGCTAGTGCGTCTTTTAGTGTTATTGGCGTAGGGACCCCGCTGGCTCTTTTACTAACGTGATTGTGTGTCCTTCGTGTCACAGGCATATAAACGGTCGACAAGCCTTGTGGTTGTGCATATGAATTAAGAACAGTTCCAATGTGCTTGTTTAAGAACTGATCAATGTAATTAGCATTTAAATCATGTTTTGCATTACTAAACACAGTGGCTATCGTGTCCAGTGCTTTAGATATCTCCATTATTTTGGCCAATATATTTTTAAAATCGTAATTGTGAGATACTTTTCTTTCATTGCTGGGCTTCTCAAGGTGAACAGTTTTGTGTTTTGGGGGAACAACGTTAATCAGAGGTTTGTGTTGTTCATATCTCATCCTAGACTCTTCTGCAATTTGCTTAACGGATTTCCCTGTAGCCAATCTGGGAGATCCTTTGGTGCCATTTTCTTTGGTTTTCCTTTGGATTGGAACTTTCCGTTGTGGTCCAGGGATTGCAGGAACCTTATCCAATGCTTGCACATTCGGCATCCTCGCGTGGGGCACTGCAGAATGTGTCAACGTATATTTCCTTTCCTTACGATGAGATTGTGACAAGTGCATCGACTTGAAGCTGTCCACATCAGGTCTGTCCCATTTAGCAATGGCGTTATGACTTCTGTGTTGACCATATCTGCCAAATGCTACAGTATCAATCACCGACGGAGGTGGACTCCCAATCAGTCCTTGGACTACAGGCAGCGGCGACGTGGATACCACACGCAGCTCTGTGATAAGGACGAACAGGACGGTCCACGTCTGGAACAAATAGAACATCAGATTAAGATGGAAGCAACAATCGATGGTGTATCGAGTAATCCGTAGTTCGAGCACACGATGTGCCGATATTTTTAGTTATTATGCCTCAAAGTGAGATTGACCAACCAGAGAGCAGAACTACTGACCCCACATGAGCCCGTATACCGTCAGTAAAAATCCAAGATGGTTGATACTGACCTAATTTGAGATCGTATACCGTCAGTAACAGCCATCTTGGATTTTTCAACAACCACCTCAAATATTTCACATGAAAAGTCTGGTACAGAAATTCGTTAATCGACACTGTTTTGTGTTTTAATATCATTAATTTTGATGTGCAAGTAAGTTCATGTATTTTTGATCACATTCGTGACTTTAATAAGATTATATAAAGTTGAAATTATCAACAAGGTTTGTCCTCTGAGGTTTGAAGAGTAGTCTCCCTTTGACCCTTAACGTCTTAGGTTGTAAGTGTTAAGTTTTGAGTTTTAAGTTTTGACATTACACGTGCGACAAAGATACCAAATAGTGTAAACTTTTCGGCATAATAATTTCGTTATGGCGTCTTTAGTAACCGTATACGTGTAATATTAGGTTAGCAAAGAAATATTGGGTCAGTCGTCAGCCGATATGACACCGTTTTCGGCAACAAAAGACACCATAACGAATTTATCATTTTTAATTTTACTCTATCTGGTATTTTTATCGCACATGTCACTTAAAAATGAAAACTTACAACCGTTGGCGTTAAGAGTCAAAGGGAGACTACACTTCAAAACTTTTTTTAACAATGATTTTTATGTATAAAGTCACGAATGTGATTTATTATAATTAACGTCCTTGCACATCACAAATAATGACATAAAAACACAAAACAGTGTCAAATAACACATTTCTGTAACAAAATGTTTATTTGAAACATGTGAGGTGCGTGTTGGAAAATCCAAGATGGCTCTTACTGACCGTATACGGTCTGATATTAGGTCAGTAACACCAATCTTGTATTTTTAAGGACGGTATACGGGGCCATATGGGGTTAGTAGTTCTGCTCTCTGATTGGTCAATGTAACTTTTAGGCAAAAAATGGAACATATTGTACCTTTGAGGATTATACGGTAACCCTTACTTCCATAGTCTGTACTCCATCAAATAAGATCGCTGTACATTGATAACGGGTTCATCATTGTGTCAAGACCATTTCTGGTGTCCACCGGCGTAATATAGCTGGCACATTGATGAAAGAGGCGTGCAGCCCAATACACCCATTCACTCATCTCAGTATTTAAAAGGTTTATTAAGATGAGTAATTAACCGTAGTTGTAAAGGTCGGTTTCTCGAATGACATGTATTTCAATATATATGTTAATATGTTTATGTTTGATATACTTTTGATGTTTGCTAGTATTTGTTTGAAATTGAACATTTCTCGCCTTCTTGACTTGGTCATATAACATGTTACGTCTTGTACCTGATGAACCTAAAGGAAATTATCCGAGGCCGAAACTGTGACGAAATATGCGAAATAGGCACACAAAAAACTAAAGTAACATGTGTCTCGAATCCAACATGCAGAAATGTTATAACCGACATTGTCACAGAGAAATGTCAGTCATACTGCATTGCATCGTCAATCTCCAGGTAACACGAATAACAATGTGGGTTGTTGAGTTTAATTATTCGTACTTTATAAAAATGCATTCAACAACAGACAAAACGATGAAAATTGGAGATATTTAAATTTTTGCGATTGAGTCTCGTTCGCAAAACTCGCAATAATAAAACAGTCGCAAAAAGTTCCCTGTTTACAGTAATCACAATAACACCCTGAAACAACACCGTAAATAACAATCGAAGCAGCAAACCCTTAACGTGTGCTCATAAATAATTATTTTTATACTGTTCCTTCGGCCACTTCAAGTGCAATGTAATGATTGATAGTGTCAGATCGCCCTATCATTGTCTTTACTGATTGACGATTATTACGCGTTACCAGGAAGCCCACAGCCATATTTCACACACTGGACGTTTACTAGATACTGTCATGTTTGCCGACGTGAAACGTGACTTCCGAGGCAGTTGTCTATTTATTCAGTATACTATTCCGCGAACGTGACAGGCCAGGCATTTTACTTCGCGGATAACCGCTTGGAGACATCAGACCTGTAAATATTCGCCTACATGATGCACAGCAATCTACTTCTTTGGACTAAGCAATTGCTTGACGTAATAAAACAATTGAATGGCAAAAACTACATTATTAAGTGTAAATTAGTTCCTGTTTTTCTATGCGCATCGACATCTTTCGTCTCATCGTTGTATGTTGAAAATAAAAGAAGTGAAACAAGAATAACACCTCAAGCTCACAAATGATCAAAGGGACATCGGCTCATGGGTGTCCCATCCGCCTGAGGTGCCTAGTTCTGTTCCCAGAGTAGCGTCCCTTTGTCGAGCAGTATCCGATTATCGTGGATTTGAACCCCATATTCCCCCTGACTGAGTTTCTGTGTTTGTCAGCACCGTACCTTGCAGGTGGGTTCCCAAAAGAAGTTATCTCAAGCGGGTATGTTAGCTGTTGTCCATGTCCTACCCAATTTTGACCATGTCCTTCCCAATTTCTGATCACCTTGTTGACAAAGGTACAAATGTATCGAACCGTCTCATTGACAGAGGGGGCACGGGTGGCCCAGTCGTCTAAGGCGCCGCGATTCGCACCCTTGGGCACACCAGAAACCTATGATTGTGGGTTCGAATCCCGGTTCGCCCCGATTATGTTTCTAGGTTTGTCAGCACCATACCCGTGCTCGTGGGTTTCACCGAAGTGGTAAACGTCTGAGACCTGCATCACTTCGGGCTTTCCTCCCACATTAAGCTGACACGCCGTGGTATAACTGAAATACTGTTAAAAGCGGCGTTAAACCACACTCACTCACTCACTCAATGACAGAATAGGGAAGTTGAAATCCGTAAGTCAACACTGTTAATTATACAATACAATTCTAAAAATTCCGCTTAAATATCATTTGAATCGAGTTGTTAGAGTGTTGCTAAGGCTACAACTTTTGCTAAGCGCTGGTGTGTAGCAGTGAATATTGCTTTGCCTGTATAAGGTTCACAGCTGTAAACACTGTTACCTTCGTTTTGTAGTGGATGAATACCACCTTTTTTTTGTATGTAAGAAATATGCTCACCTGAGAAAATTGTCTTACCTCAATTGCAGAAATATGTTAGAATAACGTGTACAAGTTTATTTAACTCGTGTGATCTTAATGTTCAACGTTTGAACTGTATTTATATTATATTTATGCAAATTATTTAAAATGAGATCGGTAAATTTTAATGGACGGACCATTTGATATTCTAGGGGAGTCTGGGTTTTATTGAAAAAAATACATTGTCCCCAAATTTTTTTGAAAAAATATTTATGCTTCAGACTGTTAAAACCCCCGATATTAAATGCCACAAAAATTACATTGTTGCAAGGTGTTTTTCTTTTCCAAATAAATCAGGCTCATGGCAATAGCATATCTTATTTAGTAGCTGTTGCGGGGCGGTCGGGTAGCCTAGTGGTTAAAGCGTTCGCTCGTCACGCCGAAGAACCGGGTTCGATTCCCGACATGGGTACAATGTGTGAAGCCGATTTCTGGTGTCCCCTGCCGTGATATTGCTGGAATATTGCTAAAAGCGGCGTAAAAACATATTCACTCACTAGTAGCTGTTGCTGATAAATATCTGTTCTCGGCACTAAATAACACTGTATTAGACAACTCTATGTCATATTAGAATCAGCATGAATCATAACAAATGCATGTGTGACTTGAACGTCATACATACCAGCCAGGATCAGTCAACGTCGTCTGGTGTTTTGACGTTATATGTCAGCTTGAAGGACATTTATTCGAAAAGACCTTGTCACGTCCTCCACATGATTGGTGGTAGTAAAGATTTTCATGTTAAAATTGTTAATTACCCGTCAGAAAACATACATTTCTCCTATTTTATATTGTGTGTCTTGGGATATTTTGTCGGAAAGATATAATAATAGAAACTATTTTAGTTATCACGGCTTTCCAGCCTAATGTCAAGTAAAAAACGACAACATTTTCCATAATTATAAGGAATCCCTCAGATTACTAGGGCGGTCGGGTAGCCTAGTGGTGAAAGCGTTTACTCGTCACGCCTTTGACCCGGGTTCGATTCCCGTCATGGGTACATTGTGTGAAGCCCATTTCTGGGCCCCCCGCCGTGATATTGCTGGAATATTGCTAAAAGCGGCGTAAAACCATACTCACTCAGTCACTCAGTGTGCTCCCAAAATGTCCTTCACGTCTCTCTGGGGAACATCACACCCCAAAAAGTTACACTCCCTCACTCAGATTACTAAGTACAGAGTCCATTGTACGATTCTAATTATAAAATATACATGTGTTTATGAATCACTACCGGTGCCACCCATCACAAACACATTCACAGGCAAGTCAACTGTTCACTGGACAAAAACTCGAGTAAAAAATATGGTACTGCATCGGACATCATTTCGGTCACTGATGCGGCAAATATGGGAATGTCCTCCACGTATCAACCTGAATATTTTTGAAAACTTTACTGAAACTTTGAATGACCGAGTGACGTAAGTCAGAGATGTTAACCAATTTGATTGAACCCAGAGCTCAGGCATGGTGCTTACAAACCCATAATCATAATCAGGAGGAATATTGAATTCGAACCCACGATCACCGGATCATAACACGACTAAGATGTTTAATTTGAAAGACTACCTCACCCATGGCATCTTATATTCAATGAGATAGAGTTTAAATTCGTTCGGTCCGTCTGAATGTACAGTACACGTAAAGCCTTAGAAAAATCGGTATCGCAGACAAACAGAGTTCCTTTACCGAAATGGATCAGTTTGATATGAATGCTGAAAATGTACGACAGTAACGACATTTGGTTACAACAAAATTGTGTCCTCATTAAGATACTAGATATCAAGATACATGTCCTTCACTACGAAATATGCACATAAACTAACATGTGTTAATTTGTCTAAACTAACATGTGTTAATAATGTCCGTGAGAACTGTCATTGTGATAGTGCGTGGCAATACATTGACTTCAAAATGGCCGACACTGTCACGATTTGCATTGAGGCTGAAGGTCCTGTGTTGAGGTGTATTTAATCATTTCTGATTTCCCCTATCACGGATATAAAGAGATGTCCCGAATACGTGTTCCAAAAAAAATGCTGCAGGAAGTTGTCAGCTGTCATTCTAGGCAGGGAGTCGATGGTTTTTGCCTGAATTATCGCGTCTCACTGGGATGAGTCTTAGCGAGGATATGCGATCACGTTCATGGAGTCAAATATTAAACTATTTCCAATACAATCTCCAATATATACAATCAATGGGTTGTATCATGCTGGGTTGTCACGAGAAATGTGGGAGTAGTCCGTCAGTTTTATTTCTAGAATAATCACATGAAAAACGAAAATGAATTTGTTTCATACCTTTGTCTTTCATATGTGTCTTCAAATGTTAATGAACGCGAGTTTCGCAGTAATTTGACCATCCGAAATAATAATGATTTGAAGACCACCTGCTTAATTGTCTTCAAATTATTCCTGTAATTATCATTTAAAATCACATCTGGATGGAACAAATATAATTTAGACTATTCTGTACATAAAGTTTGGTTTTGGTTTGTTGTTTAATGCCGCACTCAGCAATATTCCAGCTATATGACGGCGGTCTGTAAATAATCGAGTCTGGACCAGACAATCCAGAGATTGACAACAGGAACATCGATCCACGCAATTGGGATCGATGACATGCATCAACCAAATCAGCGAACCGAACCACCCGTCCCGTTAGTCGCCTCCTACGACAAGCATAGTCGCCTTTCACGGCCAGCATGGGTTGCTGAAGATCTATTCTACCCCGGATCGTCACGGGCCCTGTACATAAATAAAATTTCCAAAATAAAATTTCCAAATATAACATACAGTGAAATCCAATCTTCCCGACTTCAGAATGTTTATACATCTATACATGTATGTTTAATTGGACATTACCACGCGCCACCCCAAATAAGGATGTCAGTTAGAATTGCTCCCCAGCCACCTATGCTGGTCGTAAGAGGTGACATAATGGATCGGGTGGTCAGGCTCGGTGACTTGGTTGATAGCGTGTCATGGTACCCCGACGGAATGGATCGTTTCTAACACTATTGATCACTGGATTGTCTGGTCTTGACACGATTGTTTCAGGTCGCCGTCATATAGTTGTAATATTGTTCAGTGTGGCGTTTAACAAACAAACAATCAAACAAACAAAACCCAGCACTTCCGATTTGTTTCTCTGGAAAAAAGTACTACGGACGATTGTACTGAAAACGGTAAAGTCCAAATATTGAAACATGTTGCTTGTCCCACTCGTAATACTCCCATGCACATGATGGCAGCCTGTAAATATTCGAGGTTGCATCAGCGAAACCCGCGACCCGCTCAATGTAAATTAGATATAATATTATGTAAACAGCTGGGTGTGTCTGTACATGAGGCAGTAATTGTTCGTGCATGCATACGTCTTGTCTCGCCGCGTCATTCAAGCGTAACAATGAAGTATACAAGTGGAGAAACGCGTCTGCCCTACAAAGAAAAACCCGTTTTGCGGGAAGTCATACATTTAAGGAAAATATTCAACGCGTAAGTATATTGTTTAAAGTATTAAAACCCCTCGTTATGAAAATACCATTGTGACCTACATGAACCATTTACCCATATATAGTCATTGAGCGGCATGAACACATGCCACGTTTTATGCAAAACAACTTCTTTCTTTCTTTTTTGTCAGAAACGACGTTTTTTGCCCCTAACAATAAAGAAGTCGTTATCAAAAGATATCCATGATGTAAATGTACTCACGAAATGGACGACCAGAGCCGCCATCCCTCACTTGTTGCCGATCCAGGTGTGATAATCCTGCATCTGACGCACATACCATAACGTCTATTGTTTTACAACAATCTCGTAGATGAGCGCCATGACCAGTCAAATATGATGAATGACATTACTGGATATTTATAACGTGTAATGTCTGATGATTGAGCTGTATCAACGGAGGCTCGATATGTCAACAGGATCATTCATCGCAATTACTCCCGTGTGTCAGTCATACGTGAGAGTGTGAAGCTTAGATAAGCTTGAAAAATGAAATTGATGGTAGGTGTGTTTAACGTGTAGGTGAGGGAGCCATTCGTCAGGGCTAAGACTTCATGGGGCATGCCGTGCAATTTTTATGCGCAGGTATGAGTTTAACCCTTCTCGTTATAAGACAATGGGGTCAAATCTATTTGTTCTATGACGGTTTGCATTTTAAGGAGATACTTTTGAAAGTTTATGACTTTTTATTGTGATATATGTCTGCTTTCACAAAGTTAACTTAACCCGTTGTCAATCTGAATATCGTGCTCTTCCATGTGCAAGTGAGATGAGATAGAATCAACATGGTGAAAGTTAACATACAAAATAAACGACATTGCCAGGGGGTATCAAATGTTCTAGTCTGTCGTACAAAGGGGAAGTGAAATTGGATTTAAGGGTGTGTTAAATGTTATTGTACTTATACAGCGATGTGTGTGTGTGTTAGTGAGTGTTTTTGTGTGCGTGCGTGCATGCGTGCATGCGTGCGTGCGTGCGTTTTAGTATACTGACTCCGAGCCGACCAGTCCTTCTCCTTTACTCCTTCCGTCTACTCCTTTCACGCCGAGTGCCAGGCAGGGTAACAATAATTACCATCTTTTAACGTCTTTTTGGTATGAAGGCATCGAATCACAGACCTGCCCTCCGGAGAGACGATCTATCCTCTTGACGACGAAGGCGGTCCCCGTCACATGAAAAGTGAGAGAATTTAAAAATGGAAATTGACAAATTAAAGATGATGGGTCCCACAGTCACAGATGGTCCAAATGTCTACAATGAGGTGACCCCTCTTTTCGTGGCCTTCAATGAATTTAGAATATTCACGTCCATTACTTCGAAACGCTCGTTAATACGGACATTTGTTAATCTTGGCGTTTTTACTGGGAACCGTGTCGTCCGGATTAATAAGAACTACATTTCGATAACGCCTAATGTCTCGCCTGCAGGTATGCTTACAACGATACATCACCATTACTAGGTCAATGGCTCAGTGTGCTCCCTGGGGCGGTCGGGTAGCCTAGTGGTTAAAGCGTTCGCTCGTCACGCCGAAGACCCGGGTTCAATTCCCTATATGTGTGAAGCCGATTTCTGGTGTCCCCCGCCGTGGTATTGCTTAAAGCGGCGTAAAACCAAACTCACTCACTTACTCAGTATGCTCCCCAAATGTCATTCACATCTCTCTGGGGAATATCACACCCCAAATGGTTAAAAGTCACATTTCCATCTCATTCTACCGGGTATCCATTCACTACTGGGTGAACAGAGGCTTATGTCGAACAATGTCACTTGCCTAAGGAGATACCACATGTAACCTGTGTTAACACTTTAACCGCTGAGATAAATATGAATATGAATACCACTAAATGCATTATTGTTTCAACTGACTGTATTTCATGGGTACAACCTGTAGCAGTATGTTACTATACTTTTAGTATACATCTACATATACATATGAAATAGTCTACATTATAACGTGACCCGTGAAGACCCGGGGTAGAATAGGTCTTCAGCAACCCATGCTTGTCGTAAAAGGCGACTATCGGGTGGTCAGGCTCGCTGACTTGGTTGATGCATGTCATCGTATCTCAAGTGCGTGGATCGATGCTCGTGATGTCAATCATTGGATTGTCTGGTCCAGACTCGATTATTTACAGACCGCCTTCATATAGCTGGAATATTGCTGAGTGCGGCGTTAAACAACCAACCAAACAAACAAACAAACATTATGACGTCTTTAAGTGGCATTTAGAAGTTGGTATGATAGAGATAGTTCTATATATGGATGCGATGACAAGGGATGCAGTTCTATGGATATACAACTTCTTTATTACAATGAATGTGACGTTTCGGTGTGGACAGTTGTGACTTGCTTGGTAACGGTTGGTTGGTTTGTTTGTTGTTTAACGCCGCACTCAGCAATATTCCAGCTATATGACGGCGGTCTGTAAATAATCGAATCTGGACCAGACAATCCGGTGATTGACATAATGAGCATCGATCCACGCAATTGGGATCGATGAAATGCATCAAGCAAATCAGCAAGCCCGACCACCCGATCCTGTTAGTCGCCTTTTACGACAAGCATAGTCACCTTTTACAGCAAGCATGGGTTGCTGAAGACCTATTCTACCACGGAATCTAGTAACGGTGTTAGTAGCTTCACCGAAACGTCTGATTAGGAATATAACTCATGTAACACACGTATATCTTTATAGTCCACTGATTCACGATCATGCATGTTTAGGTTGACGGATGTACTTCTTAACACTTTGGCCGCCTCCGTGGTCTTGTGGTAGAGCGTCCACCCGAAGAGCGGAAGGTCCGGGGGTTCGATCCCTGGCCGCGTCATACCAAAATATGTTAATATGGTACTTGTTGTTACCCTCTCTGCCGCTCGGCATAAAGGGGCTAAAACAAGAACTGGTCGGCTCGGAGTCAGTATACTGTGTCTGAGTGGGGTATTCATGTTAAACTGCGGCATGGTATCTCAGTGAGCTAGCACTATAAATCGGCATCAGTCCGGACTAGTACAAGCAGCCACGCAAACACGTGCATGCACGTCGCTATAGAAGTGCAATAATCTTGGACGCGACGTTAAATCCAATTTCACCTCACCTCTTAACACTTTGGGTCGATGGTCGACTTGAAACCACTTAAAAAAAAGAATAAGACCCTCTTAATGTGTTTGATAAAATAGGGTGGTAAAGATGAGAATAAAATACAATTTTAAATTCCTTATTTTTTTGAATTTTTGTGAAATGCATAAGGTATAGTGAAATATGTGTAGCATTTCCATGGGAACACAGCCAAAGACACGACTTCGTGTATTGGTGAAGCTGTGAACAGTATTCATCGTGGCGTCATCTCGCGAACACTTAATGTCATGGATGATGGGTAACTTGGCTTTGTCAAACAGGGAAAGAAACTGACTTTATTCATGAGTGCGAATACTCAGTAATACTCGGCGGTAATAATAAATATGTTTTTCCGCATTCTTGATTTTAGGCTCTCCAGGGCCCACGTGCACAAAGCGATCTTAGTGCTAAGATTATCGTAACTCCCATTCTTTAACATAGGCTTACGATAGTCTCAACGCTAAGATCGCTTTGTGCAAGTGGACCTAAGTAATGAAAACTAAAACGCCAGACTTTGAAGATGTGCAGATAAAACTGAAACTATACATCGTGACCACGGCAAAACAATAATCTTGACTATTGTGAAAACCCTTAAAACCTCATAAAAACAAATACCACGAAAATGATATAATAGGTTTTACCTGTGCAAACTGCACACTAATAACTCTTGTCATATCACGTGATCATATATGTGATATGTGTCATGGCAGATCATTTGTCAGCGTATTTGCAGTCAAATAACGTTTTTACGTGTAGGTTCTTTGAATCAGGCCATGCACGCGTACTTTGATGACGAATGAGTGTGAGTGGGTTGGGTTTAAGCTGCTTTTAACAGTATTCTAGTTATATCACGGCGTGTCAGTTTAATGTTGGAGGAAAGACAGAAGTGATGCAGGTCTCAGACGTTTACCACTTCGGTGAAACCCACGAGCACGGGTATGGTGCTGACAAACCTAGAAACATAATCGGGGCGAACCGGGATATGAACCCACTATCATAGGTTTCTGGCGTGCCCAAGGGACGCAACTCTGCACAGCGAATCGCGGCGCCTTAGACGACTGGGCCACCGCGCCCCCCTGATGACGAATGAAAATCACATTACCGTTCCTGAGTTGCCATCGACCTCATAATGTAATGTAGTGACCTACAACTCGTGCGTTAGCTGTTTGCCTCTGGCAAATTATTTTTGGAGCTAATTTGGGTTGATCTAGTTTGAGAGTATATCTTATTTGAAAGCGATTATTGTGGGTATTATAAATTTAACTTAGGTCACTACACATATACGTGGTCGTGATTAGCTGGGGTTAAGAGTGAGTGAGTATGGTTTTTCGCCGTTTTTAGCTATATTCCAGCGGGGGGACACCAGAAATTGGCTTCCGTATTGTACCCATGTGGGGAACCGAACCCGGGTCTTCGGCATGACGAGCGAACGCTTTAACCACTAGGCTACCCGACCGCCCCTATGGTGTTAAGAAAAATTATAGCATCTGATTCGATCAGTTGTAGGCTTAAGATTTATTTAATTGTTATTTAAATTTTTAGATATGTGGTTATCCCAAGATAGTTCATATACATATTATACCACATTGCACTCATTTGTTTGCATCCAATTAACATGTTGAGCTTTAATATTCACGAGGAGCACTATAAATAATTTTGGAGTCATACGGCTACGACAATCGTTCAAATGTTTAAACAGATGCTCACCGTGATTTTTATGTTCCATGTTCTCGTAGTTCTATCAATCAGCTAATGGCAAATTTGCCCGGGGTGTCACATTCACAATTTGAAAAATAAAGTACAATGATGAATCTGGTAATTATGGAATACTGTAAGGGACATTTTCGCGATCTCGCATTCTCGCGTAATAGAAACCAATACAATAGGCTGTCGATGTCGGTAATGAGTGTGTTGTGTGTGACAGTGTATCACTTATATCAGTTCCATTTGTGTGTTGCTTAACGCCAAACTCAGCACTCTCACAGCTATAAGACAGCGGTCCACCCATTCAAGGTGTACATGTGTTTTTTATTAAAAGCCCGATGTGAAGCAGGGCTTAGACTTTTACGCTACGGCGAAACTAATGAGAAGAACATGGTGCCAACAAATCTAGAAACATAAAATCAGGGCTAATTTTGGATTTGCACCCACGACCATAGGTCTCTTGTTCGCCTAAGGCCAAAGGGACGCAACTCTGCACAGCGAATTGCGGCGCCTTGGACGACTGGGTCGCCCGTTTCCCATCACGTATATTCGCAAACGACCATGGCACCGGAGTTAACCATTTTGGAAAACACCAATTAATACGGATAAAAATGTGACATGCCACTGACCACTATCGGGGAGAATCCTAGATTCGGACCTGATACTGGTAAGGGAGGTAGATCTGCACTCCAAACCACCCGTGTGAATTAAATGTACACTGAGGATAACTCTAAGATGGTTTGTCAACCACATACACTTTTTTATATGCATCCCTCGATTTTTAATTAACAGTGCACCCGTGAAGATCCGGGGTAGAATAGGTCTTCAGCAACCCATGCTTGCCGTAAAAGGCGACTATGCTTGTCGTAAAAGGCGACTAACGGGATCGGGTGGTCAGGCTCGCCGACTTGGTTGATGCATGTCATCGATCCCAATTTACATCTTGTAGCAGTATATTACTATACTATTAGTTACATCTACATATACATATGAAATTGTCTACATTATAACGTGACCCGTGAAGACCCGGGGTAGAATAGGTCTTCAGCAACCCATGCTTGTCGGAAGAGGCCACTATCGGGTGGTCAGGCTCGCTGACTTAGTTGATGCATGTCATCGATCCCAATTGCGTGGATCGATGCTCATGACATTAATCACTGGATTGCCTGATCCAGACTCGATTATTTACAGACCGCCGTCATATAGCTGGGATATTGCTGAGTGCGGCAATAAACAACAAACCAACAAACCTAATTAACACTCGCTTCAAAAACAAACACAAAACACAAAGCAAACACTTCTTTTTCAGACTGTTTTTTATTTCTGTTGTATAAACAAATTGGTGTAAAATAGAATTGTGTCCATAACGAAGGAGTATGCGTATATACAACAACATGGGATGTTGAAAATATAAATTTCTCTATGTGGAAACATGTACAGCGATAATGACTCGATGTGCAAGTGAACGGGTCATAAACACGATATAAACATGCTGATTGCTTGTCACATATCACGCTTAATTAACACCGTTTGTCGACACAAAGTGAAATATACATGTGATGGACAGTTCGGCCACTCAAGCATAGCATGCTGCAACAAATCATTTTGTACAATATGTTATTATGTTCTTTATAGAGCGTTATTGCACCATTTGTATATGAATTTCTATATAATATTTGTTAAACTTTTCAATTTATTAATCCACTGATTTGAGCACCCGTAGTGGGATTATATGATACAGTACCTAGGCTATGCAGGAATGTCAAACTTAACTGTTACAAATATCTAAATATTCCATTTCCACATATGAAACATTATATGAACATGATCGAATTGTTTGAAAATATAAATTTTATTTGAAAAAGTGATTGATAAAGAAAATATAAAAACGTCCCGTAATTTGTTATTTACAATGATAAGAACTCGAGCATCTTCATCAATATCTTCCAAGCAAATATAACTCGAATACCGTGTGATACTATCAGCAACACGGCACCTCCCTTAATCTGTGTAGTAACAGTTTAGATCATCAGCACGTTAATCATCCTTGTTTTGTGTAGACTATCTCAACATAAACACATATATGTACGATGTCAAATACACTGCGGGCATAATGACTAGAATACACTCTCACAGTTAGGAAAAATACGTACACAGAAGCACGGAGCGTTGATCACAGATCCCACTTTAAACAAAGTGTGATCGAATAGGCTTGGTAATGTTTTTTTCAACGAAATCAGATAATGGTTACGGAGACAACGATTGGTTATAGTCAACATATATATATCGATTTCTATCCTTTGTTAGCCCTCACATTTGACAACGCGAGATATTCTAAAATTACTATTGCCGTTCACATTAGTTTCACTGGTTGAATGCGCACGTCTCCATGTTTTTTTATTATGCCCTGTCGAGAAAGATTGGGGTAACCTTGTGTTGGTTTGAGATCAGCATTTATTTTAATGTTTATGAGCTTGAACAAGTGATTAATTAATATTTTTTGTATAAATAATAATAACGAACTGTATCCTTTGGACACTAACACAGTGTGCAAAAAATAAATTCGTACTAGGCATTTGGTTTCTTTTTTTCAGTAAGACAGAAAATTGGTTATTTGATTTAGGAAATATATATTACAAAATAATACTTATTAATTAAATGAACACTTTCAGGAATATCTGTCGGATGAAAACAACATATAAATGTATTATAAGGGTGAAGATGAAGGCCAAGGACTACTTTAAAAGCCCTACAGATTTATTGCAATACTATATAATTGAAATTTGTTTAGATTCTTCTGAATATGAAATAGTCGGGCCTCTACAACCATGCAGTTGGGTAGCGACATAGAAATGTATATTAACACGTGGGTATTGTTACAGTGACATTTGACAAGAAGACCTCGTGCTTAACAATCTGTCCTTCAGATCGATACGTTAGGTGTCTGAGTGATTAGAGATGGAGTTTTGCCGCTTAATGATGGTGTAGGACACACCAAGAATGGGCTTTAGAGATTGCATATATGCTTGGAATGAACACGGACATGTTAGGTTTGTAACGATCATAGTCGTCTTGAACAGCACCTTTTGGGCCGCACGAGACTGTTCTCTTTAAGAGTGAATGAGTGAGTTGGGGTAAACGCCGCTTTTAACATCATTCCAGGTATATCAAGGCGTATCAGCTTAATGTTGGAATGAAGCTCAAAGTGATGCACATCTCACACGTTTACCCCTTCAGAGAAACCCAAGAGCACGGATATGGTGCTGATAAACCTAGAAACACAATCGAACCGAGATTCGAAGCACAATCATAGGTTTCTGGCGTGCCCAAGGGGCGCAACTCTGCACAGCGAATTGCGCCGGCTTCGACGACTGTCCCTCCCGTGCCACATTTCCATTTAAATAATTATGCCGAAATTATGTACGAATCGTACATTGGACTCGGCTTTTAGGAGAGATTTCATATCATTATAAAAAGGGTTTTGTCGCTTTTATTATTAAGTGATTCCAGTGAATGTTAGTTCACATTTAAATATCATACTGTGGAAACAAACGTGAGAGATGTCGGTTTAATTTATAGCTAAAGTTTTGCTTGTTTCACGAACTAACACAAAAACAAATAATGTTGCATTAGCAATTATGGAAACACAGAGTAGCCTTGTCACAACGCATACGTTCAACAAACACAGTGTGCTTTGAGCTAAAGTCTTATTCAAATTGGAAACGCTGTCGTTTAAATTCACCACAGACCCTTCACAAACACAAATAACAAGAGCAATGTGAGAAACGATATCCCAATGTCATTGGTACATTTCACAAGTGTCAAATCATAATAATGATATAATAAGTATGGTAAAGGTGTGTCGCCAAACTCCCAAAAATCAGCATTTGCTTTACACCAAGTGTGTGAGTGAGTGAGTTGGTTTTAAATCAGCTTTGAAAATTATTCCAGTTAACGGCGTGTCAGCTTGGTGTGGGAAGAAAGTCCCAAGTGATGCAGGTCTTTGACGATTATCATATTGAGACCCCAAGCCTGGATGTGATGCTGACAAACCTGAAAGCCTAATCATGGCAAACCGGGGTTCGAATCCACGATCATTGCCAAGGGACATAACTCGACCACGATCATTTGCCAAGGGACATTACTCGACCACTTGCGACGTCTTAGACGACACACTCCCACAAACCCCGCCCCTCCCTATCCCCCTTTGAAGAAAAGTTTAAAGATAAAAGACGCCGATTAAAGACTTTAACCACTTCGGTGTAGCCTGCATACATCGGGGTGAATGCTAAATTGGAAACAAAAATCATCGGATCCAGGTACGGCTAGGGGACGCAATGCACCATAGACAACTGGGCCATGAGAGCCAGCCCTGACATTTGATTCCCAAAGATCAGGTATGTAACAGAACAAATGGACATCACAAAACGTATAACATTATAACAAACTAGCATGTCTATAAGTCGACCAGAACTGGTGCCTGAATGATACTACAGGACATTGATTGTAATACACGTTATGACAATTATTGGAGGACAAACATGGAGTCATAAAAAGGTTCACACAGCTATAGCCGTTTAACAGAGCAAGAAACCTGTATGTTTTATCTCAGCATATAAAACACCAGTCGTAACAAATTTATGTCGTCCTCAAATTCCCTGAAACCTGACATTCCTTGATGTGAACGTGAAGACTCAAGTCCCGCAGGCTAACAAAACGTCAAAGTCATAGATTTGCACTGAGAAAGTCGTGTGCCGGTAAAAGAAAACAGAAATATCTGACAGACGCACTCATTTAAGAAACATATGCTTGACGTTTTGGTGACTGTTTGTGTTTAGATATCATATTTATATATAACACCACATTCATAACACTATTAAACATTTTATCAGAATATGAAACAAACAAACATACACACACAGTGTCTTTAAAACAAATAACAGGTAGTTAACTATGATTTATTATCCTTCATGGCCTAAACGAGAATAAATCAGCAGTATAATGATGTATAACATTCACCTTCAGCACACCTCCACTATATTATGATAAATACCATGGACCCGCTAGCTGCCTTTGTTTTTTTTTGGAAATGACGTCAACATCAAATTTTCCCTTACAAAACAATTCTCTCGCACATGATATTAATTTGAAAACTGGACAGCTATTTTTCGCGTCGTTTCCTTTTAAACGTCACGACGAATCTGTGTTTGGGAACGTGTCCGTGGTATTTATTATACTATCATGACGAAATAATACACCTGATAACCTGATACTCGTAATTTCATTCAGATCTCTCAAAGTGAGTGAGTGAGTGAGTGAGTGAGTTGGGTTTAACGCCGCTTTTAACAGTATTCCAGTTATATCACGGCGTGTCAGCTTAATGTGGGAGGAAAGCCCGAAGTGATGCTGGCCTCGAGCAGACTAGCCTTTGTTTTAGCATGTTTAGGCATGCACTAGGCAGGGTAAGAGTGAGTGAGTGAGTTGGGTTTAACTCCGCTTTTAACAGTATTCCAGTTATATCACGGCGTGTCAGCTTAATGTGGGAGGAAAGCCCGAAGTGATGCTGGCCTCAGACGTTTACCACTTCGGTGAAACCCACGAGCACGGGTATGGTGCTGACAAACCTAGAAACATAATTGGGACGAACCGGGATTCGAACCCACAATCATTGGTTTCTGGCGTGCCCAAGGGACGCAACTCTGCACAGCGAATCGCGGCGCCTTAGACGACTGGGCAACCCGTGCCCCCAGATCTCTCAAAGATGAATAATTGTGAAGAGTTGACGTCCTTATGAACGTGACACGGCTTTCATCTTTGTAAATAGACATTCACAGGTGGAGTTGGGATGAACAGGCACAATCATCAATACTGAACGGTTGATCCGCCAGTACGTTGTGATTGACTAGAAACACACGTCATATAAACATACCAGCTGAAATAACACATAATTATATTCATTCGTTCTAATTTTGGCCATAGTAACTACACGTAGTGATCCTTTCCAGGGCATAGAGGTGGTGGGAGAGGTGACTTTGCATTGGTTGATCCAAAAATATAGGTTTCAAGGAGTCATAACGTATATGCAGGGAGTCAGAATATATATCAAAAACCAAAATGTAGATTGCAGGCTGTAAAATGTAGGGAGGCTGTAAAATTCGGGGAGATAATTGTAGATTTCAGGGCGTACGATGTAGATTTCATCAAACAATTATATGTAGATTTCAGGGCGAACGATGTCGATTTCATAGAGTAAAATGTAGATTTCATGGCGTACGATGTACATTTCATGGAGTACAATGTAGAATTCAGGGACGCAAAATGTTGATTTCAGTGAGTAACATGTAGATCATAGATTGCAAAATGTAGATTTGTGGGAGTCATTCAGAACTTACAGAACAACACTGTCCGCGTTAACTGAAGTAAAACAAACGTTCATCTCGCCGCCACCAAAAAGACTTTGAGTGCTAAACAACCACACTTTGTACAGAGGCTATACGACAGCCCATCCTTAACAACTGACCTGTCAACAACAGAAGAAAGAATCATCATGTGACTTCTGACGGTTTGGAGTATAATAAAATATATATACGTCTGTTGAATAAGAAGATACCAAAGAAGAATTCAAAGCAATTGATATCTAAGATAGTTAAGTTATACCATGACCTCGAAAGAAGTAGTAGTAGAAGATGTGTCTGTAGTGGTAACAGTAGTAGCAGTGGTAGTGGTAGTGGTAGTGGTAGTGGTAGTGGTAGTATATCATCACCAAAGGATTAGTACTTATACATCCTGAAACATCAAACGCATACTGGAAACGAATAATTCTATAATATAGCCATTTGTACAATGTATTTAAATAACTGAAATAAAAGAATACTGGTGTAAGGTTTCAGGCGTCATCAGATAATTACTATTGTGAACAGAGACGGATTATGTCATTATAATAATGCCAGAAATATTTTTTCTTTGATGATTAATTGTGGAAAATTATTAGACACACATTGTTTTCTTGGAGACATTTGTCAAGATTTCTTCCCCACAAGATCGTAGATACGTGTTCAATTCAATCCATTGTAGAAACGGTACATGTTACCATCAAATCTTGCTTTAAAGTCATTGTTTTGTTGTTATTTTCATACAATGTCTTTTTGACAGATACTGATCGTTGGATGGGCACAGGACCAACGTGAAATAATGTCTTTGCCCTCAGAGTCAAACATAGAAGTATCCACACATCCTTCGCCTTAAAACAGAACACACAAAAACTCGTTATTCCGGACGATACCTTTCCCTCTGAAATCGTCCAGGTGAACACATTGTGGGATTGACTAATCCTTGGTACCAAGTAACATTTAAGTGTATATATTTAGATGCTTGTCCGTTTTGGCGGGTTTCTGGACAAAGGGAGTCTGGAGTAACTGATTTGGATTTCCATAGTTTCAAGTTAGCCACCTCTGTTCCTGGGCCCACTTGCACAAAGCGATCTTAGTGCTACGACTATTGCAAGCCTATGTTAAAGTGTGGGAGTTACGATCATCTCAACGCTAAGATGGCTTTGTGCAAGCGGCCCTGGTCATCGTAAACGAACGGTGTTATCCTGATTCCACTGATATGCCCATTTGACGCCGGAACATCTTGAGTTGTAGACGATGGTACCAGAATTCACATCCATACGACAAACACTCACATCAGCAACACATCATCACACACCTGCAGCCGGTCTCGGGTCGTGGACATTTCTCTGTCTGAACGAGCAGATGCAATGCCATGTTGAAAGGTCTTTCCGTTCTCCATGCCAACTCATTGCCATGTCTCAGAGAAGCCATCAGTCGTACAATGGACTCTGCTTTATGCAGAAATTTCTATTGGATATAGAAAGGGTTTTGTCGCTATATTTCTATATTTCTCTGTGCCTTACCTCAGAGAGGCACATCTCATACATGTTGTTTTTATTTGGTGCTTAACCTCAGAGAAGCACATCTCTACCCCTCAAATCATTGCCTTGCTCCTGAGAACCAATTTCATACCCAATCAATATCTTGCTCCACAGATGTTCATTCCACACGCTTCAAATATTTGCATTGCTTTCGCTTGTCACATCTGTATCCGTGTAAGAACAGTGACGGTTCTGAACCAGAATCACAACGTGTGAGGTCAGCATATGAAACGAAGAAGATGAGAATGAACCGTTTCTCATAATAAATCCCCAAATTGCACTTCCCTTACTGTACCAGCTTCTTTCACAGACACTTTTAACGTATGCCATGTACACGCTTTTACATTGTCCTGGTCTGTGAAAAAAAAGCATACGTTTCTGACAGGACTCTGTACATTTCAAACGACATCGTGTACATTTCAAATTTGGGTTGTACATGTCCTTTCCGGGTATCACCAGTTGCCTGGTACTCCAATGTCTATATGCATGACGTGACGTCGATGTACTCTCACAGCAGGTCGGTTTCAGGCTCGGAATAGTCCAAGGGCGTGTGGGCACAGGCAAAGGGACTTGAAGGAGGGCTGAATTCGCTGGCCCGCAGGATGGTGATACCAGAATCCGAGCTGGACGAGTCATGTCGATCCTTCTCCTGCACAGAGAGATAAGCATGCTGCACTTCAATATTGCATCATGTCTTCGCATTATTATAACAGAAGTTTCTAAACATGTTATAAACATGAGCGATAATCCAAAACTGTGTTATTACAATGAGAGAAAAAAAATTCAAATTCTTTTTATTACAATGGAAGAGATATATTTGAATACCATGTTATACCACTTGGATATATGCATTATAAAAATTTGTTAATACGATGGGAGAATAAAAAATTTAAATATTGTTATTAGAATTGGATAGATATATTTCAAAACCGTGTTGTGACAATGGTAGAGGGATTCTATTTAAACATTCTGTGATTTGAATGGGAGATATAAATTTCAAAATATTCTTGATGCAATGGGAGAGTGATAGTTGAAAACCTATTTCCTACAAATGAAGAAAATATTTACGGTGGGTGAGTATGGTTTTACGCCGCTCTTAGCAATATTTCAGCAATATCACGGCGGGGGACGCCAGAAATGGGCTTCACACATCCAACCCGGGTCCTCGGCATGAGAGCGAACGCTTTGACCACTTGCCTACCCCACCGCCCCTTATTGTTAATAAATTAAATCACATTTCAAAATATTGTTGATACAATGAGAGAAACCTATTCTAATGTGTTGTTATTATAACTGAAGAAACACATCCGTTTGGAAGAAATTTCTTCATTTCGGCTTGTACAGTATCAAGTCTCGACCAGGCAAACCAGTGGTTGATATCATGAGCAATATCCCACTTTGTCGTGGTACGATGATACGCAATAGGCCTGACCACCTGACGTAAGACGTCAAAACCTAACACACGAGTCGAATTTTGAATCATGTAAGTTTTTTCTGTCAGTCATCCGCTATTTCACAAATAGACCACACCGTCATTATTTTTTTCCTTTTAAGATAAAGGATCCGCCGACTTCAAAAATGAAAGAATTATGTCCCTTGTATCGATACACGAACATTACTGAATTATCTCCCTTAGTCTTCTGAGAAAAGTGAACGTTTTGCACACTTATAGCTTTCGAAAAACAACCTATGTTGACGCTTATATCATACTTCCAACTCCCCCACCATCATATATCGAAGAAATATCAATGATCAAGCGAGTAAAAAAACTAATGGCCTCAGAGGAGGTTACAGACGGCCTCCGTGGTCGGAAAAGCGGAAGGTTGGTTGTTCGATTCTCGGTCGCGTCATACCAAAAGGCCTCAAAAGATGGTACTTGTTGTTACATTGCAATATTAAGAGTAACACAAGGACTGGTCGAGTCGGAATCAGTATACTGTGTCTGTGTTTAACTGCGGCATGGTACCTCAGTGGGCTAGCTCCCACACAAACACACACACGCGCGTCGCTATGTAAGTGCAATAATCTTGAACGCGATGTTTGGACGTTCACTAGAAAGCACTATTGTTGTTTAACTGGATTCATTGAGTGAGTGAGTGAGTGAGTTGGGTTTCACGCCGCTTATAACAGTATTCCAGTTATATCACAGCGTGTCAGTTTAATGTGGGAGGAAAGTCCGAAGTGATGCAGGTCTCAGACGTGGCTTTATGAAACAAGATATATTATATTATGAATGAATTCTCTCAATACAATGTTCGGAATACAAGGAATCCAAGATCTGCGTACGTACCATCTTAATAATAATAATAATAATAATATTAATAATAATAATAATAATAATAATAATAATAATAATAATGATGATGATGATGATGATGATAATGATAATGATGATGATGATGATAATAATAATAATAATAATAATAATAATAATAATAATAATACAGTAAATATCATATACTATAAATATATATCGTGAAGGCCAATGCTCACTTTCTCCGACGGTAAACTCGAATGTTGTCGCTTTGTTCGTATAAGCGGACTTCGTTTTGGTATGCCAGGTGAACGTTCGCCATTGCTGACGATGGGAGCCAGTAGTGTGGATTGTTGAGGTGCTGTCGTAGTGGTCACTACGCGGTCAGTGGCCATCTGCCCAGCCAGGCAGGTCAAGGGGATCTTATAGATGTTCATGGCGGGGCCGGTTTTTGCTGCAAATGTTTGACATACTTTATGCATAAAGTAGAGCACACGTTGGTAATAAATACACTTTTATGTCATCCAGTTGTCTCACAAAGCTTTTATCGAGTGTCACGAGTGACGTAGAATTAAGGAAAAAAACACACGTGAATAAACAGGTGTGGGATACGTTTTTCATATGATTAATTATTTTTATGACAAAGCAGATATTTTAGGAGTGGCAAAATTGTTTCAATGCAAAGTTTAAACATTACAAATGCAGAGACATGTTTTCATTGTACTACATTATCTATTGTAAAACATGTTCAGACTCAAAATAAACTTAACAAAATAAATTAGGGATCAAGAATACTTTTGGGGAATATTTTTTTTGTCATCGTGAAGGCAGAGTTTGTATGTACAGTATAAGCATATTTCATTTACTTTCTACTCTGTCGTGAGTCTTGATTAGACCATGGATGTAGAAGGCTTACAGGAAAGAGAAGACTTACAAGAAGGAGACGGCTTACAAGAAGGAGACGGCTTACAAGAAGGAGACGGCTTACAAGAAGAAGACTTACAAGAAGGAGAAGACTTACAAGAAGGAGAAGGCTTACAAGAAGGAGACGGCTTACAAGAAGAAGGCTTACAGGAAAGAGAAGACTTACAAGAAGGAGACGGCTTACAAGAAGGAGACGGCTTACAAGAAGGAGAAGACTTACAAGAAGGAGACGGCTTACAAGAAGGAGACGGCTTACAAGAAGAAGGCTTACAGGAAAGAGAAGACTTACAAGAAGGAGACGGCTTACAAGAAGGAGACGGCTTACAAGAAGGAGAAGACTTACAAGAAGGAGACGGCTTACAAGAAGAGGGCTAACAGGAAAGAGAAGACTTACAAGAAGGAGACGGCTTACAAGAAGGAGACGGCTTACAAGAAGAAGGCTTACAGGAAAGAGAAGACTTACAAGAAGGAGACGGCTTACAAGAAGGATACGGCTTACAAGAAGAAGACTTACAAGAAGGAGAAGACTTACAAGAAGGAGAAGGCTTACAAGAAGGAGACAGCTTACAAGAAGAAGGCTTACAGGAAAGAGAAGACTTACAAGAAGGAGAAGGCTTACAAGAAGGAGACGGCTTACAAGAAGGAGACGGCTAACAAGAAGATGTAGGCTTGCAAGAAGAAGGCTTACAGGAAGGAGAAGCCTTATAAGAAGAAGACTTACAAGTGGGAGAAAGCTTACAATGAGAAGGTTTACAAGACGGTGAAGACTTACAAGAAGACGGCTTAAAAGAAAGAGCAGACTTACAAGTAAGCGCAGACTTACAAGAAGGAGAAAACTTTCAAGAAGATGAAGACTTACAAGAAGGAGAATACTTACAAGAAGGAGAAGGTGGAGGGGAGAAGGAGTTCTCCTTCTCTCTACTCTTCTCTGTCGGCGTATTCGTCATGGCTGCCGAGGAGGCGAAATAGATATCACACTGAAACAGTAGAAGAATGCTTTAGTATGCAGGGCAATACACCAGAATATCCGTTGTAATTCCTCTTTGGTATTCGTGGCCAAACACTACAATACTCGTGGCAATGCGCTAATGTGTGGGTGATTTGGGTTTAACACCTCTTTGAACAGCATTTTAGTGTCAGCTTAAGTTTGGTTTAAGATGCAGGTCTCAGACGTTCCCCACATTAAGAAACGTCATGATATCAGAGATACTGTGTAAACGGGTCTACACACACAATAATTTACAGACCCGTGAAGATCCGGGTGAGAGTTGGTCTCACCCATGCTTGTTGTAAGAGGCGACTAACGGAAGCGCTCGCTGGTTCGGTTGACTCAAGTTATCGTATCCCAATAGCATAGATCGAGGCTCAGAATGTAAATCATGGATTGTCTGATCCTGACTCGATGATATACAGACTGCCATCATATAGCTTGAATATTGCTGAGTGCCGTGTTAAAAAACACACACACAAATAAACAAATTTACATACCTTTGATGTTATGAGCGTGAGGTCCGGCATAGTCATGGTATGAACGAGATTTCCGTTGATGATGAGGCGAATTTCAATTGTGTCAGGAGTGAAGGCCATTATATACGGAAAGGCACAAACTGGAAATAATAATTGATCACACAATCATTACACTGAGTGGAGCATGTATTACAGCACCGCTGCATCATTCCACAAGTCCCACATGCATCGGCTTCTATCAGCCCCACAACCCCGATTTCTTCTGATGCCACTTCAAATCAACCATGTCACAGATGAGTGAGTGAGTGAGTGAGTGAGTATGGCTTTACGCCGCTTTTAGCAATATTCCTGCAATATCACGGCGGGGGACACCAGAATAGGGCTTCATAAATTGTACCCATGTCGGGAATCGAACCTGGGTCTTCGGCGCGACGAGCGAACGCTTTAACCACTAGGCTATCCGACCTCCCCTGTCATAGATGAAAGAAAATACTGGGCATAGCTAGCAACCATCGATATACATTAATATAACCACGTGAGGATAGGAATGGCCAAACAGATATCTATGATATGCATAATGTATTCATTAATTATTCAAATATGGTTTTACCCAAAAAGATACAAATATGTTCAGTTTAAATACAATCTGTAGAATAGGTCTTCAGCAACCCATGCTTGCCCAAAAAGGCGACTATACTTGTCGTAAGTGGCGACTAACGGGATCGGGTGGTCAGACTCGCTGACTTGGTTGATGCATGTCATCGATCCAAATTGCGTTGATCGATGCTCATGATGTCAATCACTGGATTGTCTGGTCCAGACTCGATTATTTACAGACCGCCATCATATAGCTGGAATATTGCTGAGTGCGGCGTTAAACAAAAAAAGTCTGCCCCATTCTCAATTGGAGTATGTCTTGTTATGTTTGGAATGATAAGTCGCTGTCAAGAAAATGTTTAAAAAAAATATTATTTTTTAAATTGGATATGCCGTACCTATAGAGAGGGGCTCTGAATTCCAGTGGAAGTCGAAATCATGACACTGTTCTTCTTTCAGTTTCTGGAAATGGCTGACATCTGGAAAAGTATTTGATTAAACAAACGTTTATATAACACGACATATGAATCACACGAAACTATCAATACTAAAATATTAAATTCATGTTATCACTAATTATGGAAATACTGATCATGTCATGTTCACATTTCTTATTTTAATATTTATCATGGTCATAGCCAGGTTCACCTTAATCAGGTTCACATTAGCCAGGTTCACATTAATCGGGGTCATCATGAATCAGGTTCACATTAACCAGGTTCAAATTTATCATGTTCAGATTAACAAGGTTCAAATTTATCATGTTCACATTAAGCAGGTTCAAATTAATCAGGGTCATCATTAATCAGGTTAACGCTAACCAGGTTCACATTAATCAGGTTCACGCTAAGCAGGTTCACATTAACCAGGTTCACACTAACCGGCCTAACATAACCAGGTTCACATAAACAGGTTCACACTAACCGGCCTAACATAACCAGGTTTACATTAACAGGTTCACACTAACCATGTTCATATTAACCAGGTTCACAATAATCAGGCTCACACTAACCAGCGTAACATAACCAGGTTCACACTAACCATATCAATACGGAGAACTGCTATTGATAAACAATCGACCACTTTCCTTTCGGGCGTGGCATTTTGGTGCAGATGAAAACATTTCCCTTGTGTGAGTAGTTGTACCGAAAATAACGACAAGAAACGATATTGTTTCCATGTAGGGGATTGAACGCTTTCCCCACTAGTCCACCCTATGATCCTCTCTATCAGTCAGTGGGGCTCAGATTACTTTTCGTTCCATAACAGAGATGACTTAGATTTAAAATTACCATGGACATCAAGTTTTCAGTTTGGTGAAATGTGATGCCATTGGTTTCCAATTTTTAACGCATCAAGCATGACTTGACAAACATTGTCCGATGCAATTCCCCATTTTCATCTGTACCATATGTTTCAGTGTTGTTGTGTTTTTAGGTGGACAATTGACTTGCCTTTGCCGGTGGGGCAGGATACGCCCATCTTTTCGCGAACACCTGGTATCATCACTATTTGAGTGAGTGAGTGAGTATGGTTTTACTCCGCTTTAAGGAATATTCCAGCAACATCACGGCGGGGAACACCAGAAATGGTCTTCACATATTGTACCCTTGTTGGGAATCGAACCCGGGTCCTCGACGTGACGAGCGAACGCTTTAACCACTAGGCTACCCGACCGCCCCATCACTATTTGATGGTGATTCCAAAACACATGATCATGACATAGTCGGTTCGTACAATAGACTCTGTTTTTAGCAGATATTTGTTATTTTGTAAAGGGCTTTGTCGCTTTTCTTGAAAAAAACTAAATAGTATCTTGTTTAAGATTTTGTTGAGCTGTCTTTCTTGTGGTTATCAATCAATTCAACTATGTTTCACACCAACAAGAGGATAGCGAACTTAGTGTCTGTCCAAAATGGTTTGGGAAGATCAATGACCCAGGGAAAAGTAATCCCACGTGTTTCAGAAGATTTCTCGACAACAATGTTGATGTTTCCAAACCTCATGGCCATTACACTGACGAATGATTGATACGTTTCCCTTCTTTAAGCATGTAACCGATACGAATACTTCACTGATAACTTCAAATGCAATTTCCTTTAGCACAACACAAACTTTCACTGTTCATATTTTGTCCGACGTGAAAGTAGCCATTAGAAGGACAGCGTTTGGGCATTATCGTTTGATTGCAATCTGATTGTCTCCGGGGCCATTTCAAGTTCAAAGAGACAACAACTTCAATGATATCTTTCCACCACGAAGAAACAACGTGGATTGAACTTCAAGTACATTATGTGCTGATAGAACACTTTGGTTCAGCGATTGTGTATTCTGTTTGAGGACACCCACCTGTGTCGGAGTATTGAAGGTAAAAATACAAATGCAACGGGAAACGTACGATTGTAACACAAGATGAGCTCGGCTTCATCATCCTCGTAGATGTCAATCGCCGCAACCAAATTCACCTGAAACAAAAATCAAAAGTTAATGGAAGCCATCGAACGACATCCAAAGGCTGGAAGATCAAACGTAACACGTGGCCTTAATCAGTCGCCATTGCATTCCCGTGGACAGGATACAAAATCCCGTGACGT
Organism: Haliotis rufescens; assembly: GCF_023055435.1. Classification (NCBI taxonomy): domain Eukaryota; kingdom Metazoa; phylum Mollusca; class Gastropoda; order Lepetellida; family Haliotidae; genus Haliotis; species Haliotis rufescens. The sequence continues at coordinate 27,076,960 of NW_025964372.1, forward strand.
AAGAAATAGCACTAAAATGTACGTGTCGTGTTAGGATTATGCAGCGACTGGAATGAGCGTTCGATAATAACCTTTAACCTAAGCTGGTCGTTAAGTTCGAAAACACTTGGTTTATCGTTTTGAGTTTCAGACTTTATGGTTCTGTCTTATTGTGGTAGTCGTATCAGCTGTTGTATCGTGACATACAATGATGTCCCTGACATCATCGACTATTCGCATTTAAGTAAGTAAGTGAGTGAGTGAGTGAGTATGGTTTTACGCCGCTTTTAGCAATATTCCAGCAATATCACGGTGGGGGGGGGGGGGGGGGGGGGGGGGACACCAGAAATGGGCTTCACACATTGTACCCATGTCGGGAATCGAACATGGGTCTTCGGCGTGACGAGCGAACGCTTTAACCACTAGGCTACCCGACCGCCCCAATTTGCATTTAAGACAATGGTAGCACCGCAGTAAGACCAAAACTGCTTTATAAGCACATATCGAAGCAAATGGAGTTTGACGTAGCGCGTCTTCACTGTATTGTGTTATCAGTGTCACGTCCGTAACGTTTGTCCCAATGTTGTGTTCCCGACGGGAGTCCAGGTGAGCACTGGATCCAAGTAGCTTGTCGTACAATGCGACTCCACGGATCGGAAACCTTCAAGATCCGGGTTAGAAAAGGTCTTCAGCAACCCATGCTTGTCATCAGAGGCAACTATGCTCGTCGTAATAGGCGACGGGATAGGGTGGTCAGGCTCGCAGTCACCGTTGATGTATGTCATCATATCCCAATTGCGTTGATCAATGCTCATGATGTCAATTACTGGATTGTCTGGTCTAGACTCGATTATTTATTAATATCGACATATAGCTGTATTATTACTAAGTGTGTCGTTACACAACAAACAAGCATGGATAGGGTAGTCAGGCTCGGTGACCTATTTGAGTAGAGGCTCATAATATCAGTCACTGGATTATCTGGACTCGATTATGTTCTAACCGGCGTCATATAGCTGGAATAATGCAGAGTGCGCCGTTAAGGAACAATTGATCAAAGCCTATATTGCGAAGCCGGAAAGAGAACTCAACAGGAAAAACTGTTCGAAGGAGTATCAGCAAATAACGTTGGAGAACCACCCTCGATGAGCGTCTTACGAACGAAGCTGTTGCTGTGTCAGTTCATACACTAAGTAAAGTATAAATAAAACTCATAATACAACTCCCGGCGGGGAAGCATCTTTACGGTTTGTTCCGTTCCATATGTGATAAAATATGCACACACAAAATATTCCACAATAAATAAATAACAAACAATTTCGTTCCTGAAATCTCCTCGACTAAACGGCAAACCAGATTTCTTACTCTCAAAGGAGGAGCCGAAGATTGAATATTCTTACAAAACATGTTGTTATAGTGAGTGAGTGAGTATGGTTTTACGCCGCTTTTAGCAATATTCCAGCAATATCACGGCGGGGGACACCAGAAATGGGCTTCATACATTGTACCCATGTCGGGAATCGAACCCGGGTCTTCGGCGTGACGAGCGAACGCTCTTACCACTAGGCTACCCGACCGCCCCCATTTTATTATAGAACATCCAGTATGTCCAGTTAGTATTTTTGATTACCTGGAACTTACTATTTTATGCAGTATTTTTTGGAATAAATTGTTTTTAACACGTCCCATTTTAATTCTGGAAACCCAAAAGTCCAGAAACTCTACGGTCTTTGCCCAGTCTCGGTTAAAGGTATTTACAAAATTAAACATGCCGTTTTCATGGGAACATACCAAGGAAGAAAAAATGAAAAAAAAATTGTTTAAAAACTCAATATTTAGACTATGTCGCCCATGGGCCTGCCCATGGGCGAAGTGTGGCCCATGGGCCTGCCCATGGGCGAAGTCTGGCCCATGGGTAGGCCCATGGGCAGGCCCATGGGCGAGAATATGTTCCTTTACTTAAAACTCATGTTTTTGTTTCGCAAATACATTTAATGTATTCATTCAAGTATCATGACACAAAATTTAACTCATTTTAACTTAATTCAACGATTTTATAGCGATATTGAAATATTTCGCCCATGGGCGAGAAAAAGGTTTGGCCCATGGGCGAGAATATGTTCCTTTACTTAAAACTCATGATTTTGTTTCGCAAATACATGAAATGTATTTATTGAAGTATCATGACACAAAATTTAACTCATTTTAACTTATTTCAACGATTTTATAGCGATATTGAAATATTTCGCCCATGGGCGAGAAAAAGGTTTGGCCCATGGGTAGGCCCATGGGCAGGCCCATGGGCAGACCCATGGGCGAGAATATGTTTCTTTACTTAAAACTCATGTTTTTGTTTCGCAAATACATTTAATGTATTCATTCAAGTATCATGACACAAAATTTAACTCATTTTAACTTAATTCAACGATTTTATAGCGTTATTAAAATATTTCGCCCATGTTTACGTCAGTCCCTTTCAAGCATCAACTAACTCTTTGCAAAGTATATTGTATCATGTGAAATATACTTTATATTATATCATTACATTACTATTTAAAAAGGGCATTTGGTTGGATGTTTCCTTTAGTTCTACAAATTTCACCTGTTTTACATATTGTAGCGATCTTTAATGAACCCGGCCTTACCTCTCAAAACGTTTTGACAGTTTATCATACGAATTCATGTGCGTGTACTCCAATTCATTGGAGTTATTTTCCACAACATTTAATTTTAGTTAGTTTCTATTTCATTTCCCATTTAATGTCCCGTTGATACATCACACTGGGCAATTACGTGACACCAGGTATGCAATATACAGGTACGCGTGCGCGTATTTTAATGAAAAAAACTATTCGTCTTTTATTGCATAACGTTTGGCTGAATATCTTACATTCTAACGAAATCTCGAAATAATTATTTAATTACATGCGGTTTCGAACTGACCAGTGGGAAGGAATTATGTTTCAATGCGATTGAGGAAAACGTGAGTGAATATTGTGACACTAAAGCAACTTTTAACTGCATTGTCACTTTTGGTATGAAAATGGTAACAGTTCAGAAAAAACAACAGCCTTCTTATGATAATTCTCATTAGTACGTTGTATCTAATTACAGTGTCGGCCTTATTTACAGGTGATTCTACAATACCTGCTCTCGGTCAATTACGATCTACTACACCACGCGTGAATAAACAGTTATGCAGGTGTTGCTGTGGGCAAATACCTAGCCTGAAAATGTTTATTTTTTTTAGGATACATGTTTTACAAATGTTCGTTGATATGTGGATATATTAAGCACAAAGACAAAAACATGTTTATGAAAGATGAATTAGTGCCTTGATATATTCATCGAGATGTGTATCATCGTTTAATGGGGTCATTCAATAAACGTATGTTTGGAGGAGATATCAAAGGAGCCGCCCAATATACACAGTGTCGTCCGGTGAACTACCACCCCACCCTGTCCATTAGAGTTATGTAATCGGTACACAAATATATTTGATGCGGTGTCAGTGCGGAAGGAGTTTGAATTACGTCCGCCAGTTGTCACAGAAATCCTCAAAGTATAGAAACAATAAACAAGGTCAATCCGTACTAATTACCTAGTGACGCACGTAACAACGACTGTCAATAGGGAAAATGGTGAAAAGAAATAGAAATAGATTTTAATAAAACATTACTGTACTACATAACTCGCAAAAGCGGTGCCTAAAATTTTCTGACGAATAGCAAGTAATTGTCATGCTGTACGCATGGTTCCATATACAAATTCAGTTATACAACCGGTATGAAACTGAGAACTGAGATACCAAGTACAACCTGCATTCACACACGGAAGCAATATACTTGTGTGTATGCCCTCTCCTCTAAAAAATGTATCACTAAAGTATTTGCATTGTAATAAATATAGTAATGATAAAACTTGGTAATTTGGTAGGTCTCCGACAGATATGATTTTCAGTTTTTCTACACCTTTGATTGATACGGATTACGTACCTGTAGTCTAGTCACTGTCTCTAATGTATCTGCTTCTTAGAAATTTCAAATGTCTTGTTATAGCACTGTTCCTAAAATACGGCATTTTCTTTTATCGGGTATAAATAGTTGATTCGTCTTGTCACGCAGTCATTTTTTACTTGATCGAATGATTTCCACCAAAAATTACGGCAGAGAGTTTTGTATTTTATTATATTTTTAGAAGATTTTAGAAGATGCTTACATCACTGTATCTCAGAACGTAAAACTGATAACATTCAAACATGTAATTAGTACACAGTTAATTGTTACATATAATTTCCTGCATATTCCTTTTTGAACAAAAAGCCTACATGTATACTGATATCGGTGTCCACTGTTAAAAGGGTATTAGTGCAGTCAGCCATGGTAAATGGAGAGACAATAATAAGGTGATTAATTATAGTCTGTTGCAGAATATGCGGTATAAGTGTAGTCATTGATACATATACACATTACACATATACAGATGAAATACACGATATGATGCAGTGCAAGAACAAATTAAGATACGGTTTCTATTAAAAATAATTATACGATTTTGGATTTAATTAGCATGTTTAAATTTTCAGGCCAACACGGCTGAGATACAGCATCGGCATACTCAACTGGAGTTGTTTTCTGCCGGTCGTAAGTTCATTGTTTGACTGAGCACACTCGTGTCGGGGTTGCGATATTTTCTTCTCTTTGTTGGCAGCCTGCCACCGGTCTGAATTTTGAGAAAGGTCTCAGCATGGGACTGTTAATTACTTCTTAATGACGTCTACAAGCTTACAAACTTGTAGATGTTGGGTGCGGTTAGGACCAAACTTTTTCAGCTCAGAGTGTTAGTGGTCCTGGAACCCATAGTGTCAAACAGGTTCTGCACAAAACGTCCATCAGATTCTACTGTTCAGCAACATTGTCACTGAATTTCAGAACTCTGGCATGATATAATAATCAAGGATTTCGAAGGTGAACGAGGGGAAAGGCAGACGCACGTGGATTTACCCTCAGGTTATTATTGTCTGGAGTTCACATTTTGGGGCATTTCATATACTAATTGAACAGAGTTCACCTGCACATGTCCACTTTAGTGATACAGACTGTAACCAAAAATGCAATGAGCCGTAGCTCTTAATCCCTTATAACAACGGTAACAACAACCAGGGTGAGGACACAGTAAGGTTAAACCGTGTCCAACAGACAATCTGAGGTGGCTATCTCCCATCAAGTCAGCTCTGTTTTTAAGCGCATAGTTATGTTTTTACATATTGAAATAAAAGGAATTTAAAAAATTATATTTAACAAACCTACACATTACCAAATACAAAACTGTATAGCCCTCTCTAGACTTCGTTCCAATTAACCTGGATCATTCAACTCGCTCGCGAAGGTCGTATGCGACTTTAAAGTGAATACGTCTACAGTGTACAAGTAACTTTTAACTGTATCATATATACTCATGATAAGCAATTATTTTCGTTCCTAATTCGAATGAGCACATTCTGAGGCTAAATCTGCAAAAGGACAGATAAAATATTTCTTTGTACAATGCAAACGATACAAACGTAGCGGCTGATAATAGAGACAATGATTTAATAATCTGCAATATATCAAGTGTTCTCGTTCAATCTATTGTACATATTGAAGTGATTGTAAAGTTTCAAGGAGTACTAAAATGTTGTGGTATTATGAATGTATTTAGAATATGAATAGCGAAAAACAGTCACCATATCGGATGTACACGTATAACTTGTCTTCCAACACCACGCTTGTGCCGAGGCCCATGGTCATAAAACTAATCGGTCCCATAAAAGGAGCAAATAGTTTCGCAGATACTTCTTGCTATGGTTCACTCACAATTGTCAGACGACCTAATCATCAGTCAGACCAGTCAAGTGTGACCAGCGTACCTGCCTGGTTTTGGCTCCTAATTACTGAAGTGCCCAATACTTTCATACTGTGGGCAAAGTAAGCGGCCTCGTTGAGTGATACAGACTAACCAGATTATGATTGTGTTTGTAAGTTGCGTTTAATCTGTGTCGGGTTGCAGTTGTTTTATTAGTCAAGACTAGGGGTAGTTTTTTCAATGAAACCTTTTAGCCGTTGAGTTTGTTTTGCATTCATTTCATTAAATACATTGTTAGGTAGAATAATAACACGTTATATGGATAAAACATCTCCCTAATCTGAGTATAATCTCACATGTACTCTAAGTACCGTACTATATTACTTTGCGAAGACACTGAGTATAATTTTTAGTTGGCATTGTATGCTGTCTGAATGACTTTACACAAATCCCTGCATTCAATAGACCCGTGAAGATCTTCAACAAACCATTCTTGGCGTAAAAGGGCGACAGCGCTTGTCGAAAGAAGCGACTACCGGGATCGGGTGGTCAGGCTCGCTGACTGGGTTGATGCATGTCATCGTATCCCAATTGCGTGGATCGATGCACATGATGTCAATCACTGGATTGTCTGGTCCAGACTCGATTATTTACAGACCGCCGTCTTACAGCTGAAATATTGCTAAGTGTGGCGTTATACAACTAACAAACAAACAAAACACAAAAAGAGAAAGTGTATGAGTACTAAAACTTGCAATAGATATGCGTACCCTACGTACACACATGTGTCCCATTCGACAGTCTACAACACACGAATAACTGTCAAACAAGTTTGGGTACCCTTTCTGTTCAGGCAAGTTATTTAGTTCGATAATTTTGTATTAAAATCCTTTAAATTTAAATATAACATTAATATCAAATGGTTGACGGTTAACATCCCAAGAAGAATCTGAAGTACATTGGTCGAGGAGTATGTATATTTAACTGTATCTTACCTTGTTGGATTCCACGTGATACAGCTGTAGGGTGTCGCCATTCTTCTCGTTGATGAGATCATACTGGTTTTTGTAGCCGATACAAATGTGATTATCTCCCTTCATGCCGTCAATCAACGTTATCATGCTTGGCACCTCAAAGGCTTGTAATTCCTGAAAATACGGGTGAGTGAGTTAAGATGAAGTAAGTGAGTTGGGTTTAACGCCGCTTTTAACTGTATTCCAGTTATATCACGGCGTGTCAGCTTAATGTGGGAGGAAAGCCCGAAGTGATGCAGGTCTCAGACGTTTACCACTTCGGTGAAAACCACGAGCTGACAAACCTAGAAACATAATCGGGGAGAACCGGGATTCGAACCCACAATCACAGGTTTCTGGGGTGCCTCATGGACGCAACTCTGCACAGCGAATCGCGGCGCCTTAGACAACTGGGCCACCCGTGCCCCCGTTAAGATTAAGGCTGCGTTGAACAGAATATCATAAATATCAGGGCATGTAGTTTAAACCCCGAAGTGACGTGAAAGACTGCGTGTATAGAACTGTGGTGAAACCAACTTACCGCGTAATGGTCCTCCCCGCTTTGAATAGTTTTTCATATTTTTTTAAAAATGTGGTCGGAAATCCCAAAGTGATCTTTTGGATGAACGGTTACAAGACTACAAAACCAGGGTCATAATATGGGTGAACCTGGTATCCGAGGCCCCGGTTAACTAATCCTGACATGACTAAGGGACACAACTCTGGATGAATTGTGACGCTTTAGACAACGGAACCATCCCCGCACTCGTATTTAAGGCAAGCAGGGGATCATAATAAGTTGGTTATATGTATTCGCCGTTCGAATTCAAACATTAAAAAGAGTACAGTCATGCTCAGAAGTATAATTATTACAGAAAATTAACAGATAATGAATTATTTTGTTTTGTTCTTGTTGTGTTGTTTAGGCATTTGACATAAAACAGTCATGGTTTGAAAGAACACACGAACAACACCGACAATCCTTATTCATATTTATCAATACAATCATCATTTTGAAGACACTTTTGAAAATTAGCTCAGGGGGATGATGCTGTGATAACGTCTCGAAGGATGATAATGGCGGATCCTCACAGTCATCGGATGCGCTTTGTGACAAGTCCCTTGTGTTTAAAATGCGTGGCATTGATCGGAGCAAGAACGAAGCGTTTCCCCAAGTCTCACGGAGTCTCCGAGGCGTCTGTTTACTCACCAATGATGACACTACCTCTCTGATGAAATTACGCTAACACATTTATCATTCCAATCTGGCAGGAGATAATGGACTGTTTGAATGATGTAAAAAAAATACACACTGGCATCTCAGTATTCATAAGGGGGCGGTGGGGTAGCCTGGTGGTTAGAACACTTGCTCGTCAAGACCCAGGTTTGATTCCCCTAATGTTTGGTTTACCTATTCCTAAAATATTGCTGAAGCAGCGTTAAACCCATTTTATTCACCCATCATATATTCATAACATTAAAAAGGACATTTTAGCTAGTGTCTTTAGAAAACTAAAGTTATATTTGACCACATTCTTTTGTAACATTTAATGACATGTTTTCAATAAATACATGGAAAGAATAAGGAATTCAGTTTGTTGAGATATTTTATCATGGGTCTTGGGTATCATATTCATTCAGTGAAACCACATACTTTATTTTGTCACGCGAACAACGCGGGTTTTGCCAGTTTGATATAAAAATCAGAAGATTATTCTGTTTGGTAAATACAAAACGTCAAGGCCAGAGAATAATCTGCCTTACTTGTGGGCCCAAATAGATTCCATGAGGCGTGAACGCAAAAAAGCGGTTCAAAATGAGACAGTGTTTTCGACAACGCTGTGAGTGAGGTGTGAGTGAATTTTAACGCTGTTTTATGTCATTCATAGCACTTTGTCATCTTCATTACCGACCCTTGAAGATCAGGGGTAGAATAGGTCTTCAGCAAACAATGCTTGGTTTGGACAATGCGACTAACGGGATTGGGTGTTTAGGCTCGCTGACTTGGTTGATGCATGTCATCGTATCCCAATTGCGTGGATCGATGCCCATGATGTCAATCGCTGGATTGTCTCGTCCAGACTCGATTATTTACATACCGTCGTCATATTGCTGAGTACGGTGTTAATAAAAAAACACAAGCTAACAAAGCATCTTCATTACCGACCCCCTCGCTGCCACCGCCATCACCACACAGACATCAACATCAGCACAACCTCCCCGTTAACAACCCATCCCAGCACTCTGAATCCTCTACTGGATCTGGGCGGTCGGGTAGCCTAGTGGTTAAAGCGTTCGCTCGTCATGCCGAAAACCCGGGTTCGATTCCCGACATGGGTACAATGTGTGAAGCCCATTTCTGGTGTCCCCCGCCGTGATATTGCTGGAATATTGCTAAAAGCGGCGTAAAACCATACTCACTCACTCACTCACTCTACTGGATCTTAAGCCACTGATACGTCACCGCTCTGATAGTCTCTTTATTCGTATTATTTGTATGACATAGGCCCATGATACAAACGGAAAATGTACAGTGGAAGTTCGAGGATCACATTTATGTATTTAACATTGATTGTCTAAGATACATGGCTTTAACAATAAACTAAGAAAGACTTTGTACAGTTGCTCGATGGACAGATGACATTAGGATGTTGAACTTTTGCCTTGTTGGGAATTCATAATATTTTCGCGGTATAAATTCTGCCCTCAGAATCTGGTAACATTTGCATATGAGAATAAAATGGTACTCATCTTCAACATAATTGTATTCACATACTTTGCAAACTCGTTCCACTTTAGGTTCCGTTTTGTGTCGACCAGATTCGATCAGAAGATGATGGGAACTACACCGTAATCTAGCCAGAGCATGTCGAAATTTCTCTTGTGGTAACATAGTGATATATATTTCCAGGCCAATAGTTCTATGATTTGGAGCTTTCTGAAAGCTGCATGCCAGTCTTGTTCATATGAAGATGTTAATCTCCATAGAAATTTATTCATAAACATGGGGATATTTGTGATACATTGGTGCTCCCACACAAGGCCAAAACCTGTTAGCTGAATAATACTTCTAATTCTTGAAGCCCAATTAATTTTACCATTTTGGAGCGCCTGAAGTTGCATGTTATAACATTTTTTGACATATCGTGAGTCAGGCTTTTTCAAAATATTACACCAGTATTTAACAGCTCTTTTATACACATAATATACAGCGGATAACGTCCACATTTACCTCTCACAACATGATTTGAGGTTGAGTTTCCAACTCCTAAAAAACGTTTACAAACAATTATATGTTCGCTCTCAATTTCGTTACAAATGTCAGGACTCAAGACCCATATTTCTGACCATATAACATTAACGTCACCATTGATACGATACATCTGGTTACAAGGGGATTATAAGAGATCACGTGACTACTGTTTTCCCCAACACCTGAACAAACAGTAGCCCTATTTGTACTTGAACTCTTGACCCAAGCTGCGCTGTGGCCAAATCCCTTTAACAACACTTCTAACGATCCATTCAGATCAACAACTTGGCGATATGTTCTTAGATGGGCAGGGGGTCATTTGTAAAGGGATGGTGGTGCGTGCGTATTTTAACATGGTAAACAGTCGGGGTAATCGTATTAGGGTTTGAGGAAGCGCCTACCCTGATAAAAGTGAATCCATCTATGGTGTCAAGGTCGACCGAAGGACACCAGGCGGACCAGGCGGCGGAGTGCTTCCAGTGGAACACCAAGAGTCTCTTGGCCACCGCAACCACCATTCGGAGGTGACTCCCCCCGGGCTTGCTGAGGGAGTACAGGTGGCACCCTAGGGAAAACACAGTGGACATTTATATAAGGATGGCATGGCAGTTGTCGTGGATGTCGTAAGACTGCAGCTGATGTATTTGGATTGTAAATGATGTGGGATAGTCAGTTATTCATGAGATTGATAGGTATCCCTAGGATGTACGTCCTGGCGAAGGATTGTAATTGAGGTCACAGGATTGTGAGGGATATCACTGAATTGGGAGTGATATCATAGTATTGGGAGTGATTTCACAGGGTTGTGAGCTGTGTTTGTTTCTTGTTCAACGCCGCAATCTTCCAGCTGTATGACGGCGGTCTATAAATAATCTGATCTGGACCAGACAATCCAGTAATTGACATCATGAGCATCGATCCACGCAATTGGGATACGATGACATGCATCAACCATGTCAGCGAGCCTGACCACCCAATCCCGTTAGTCGCCTTTTACGATTATAATTGAGATCACGGAGTGCACGTCAAGTTATAGAATAATTTGTGATATCACAGGATTATAATAAATTGATGATGACTCGATCGTCATGGCAATTGTTAACAACATCATCCTGACATTTAAAGGAATGTTATGAACGAGTTCTGTGCGTGCCATGTTCATATTCAGGCAAATCAATCCCCGTGAAGATCCGGCTTAGAATTGGTCTTCAGCAGCCAAAGCTCGTCGTAAGAGGCGAATAACGGGACTTGGTTGATGCAGGTCATCGTATCCCAATTGCTTGGATCGATTCTAATGACGTCAGTCACAGGACTGTCAGGTTCAGAAACGGTTAGCTAGAGACCGTCGTCATATAGCTGGAATATTGCTGAGTGCGGTGTGGAACAAACAATATTTTGAACACAATACTTTTACCTTTTGTTCTCTCCAGTTTGTGCTCCCGACATTCAGACTTAGTTCGCGTGATAGATTCGTTCTGTTCACCCTCAAAATCCGTCAGACGAAAAACGTTGATTTTTCCGTCTTTGCCTAAATAAGAAAACATTCCATAATTGTTTAAAAATTCAATGCAGCTCATAGATGTAATGCCTGATCAGTAAATAGATATAAGATCTTTAAGTAAATACAAGTTCGCTTCCCGTTAAGGATACATTGGGTTGTTAGTTTGTTACATTTTGTATGCGTATCGGATAATTTTGCATATTTTACGCAGACGCATAGCTTATAACGGGACGAATTTAATCACCTTTACAAGGCTGTGATGACGTGATATACGTGATTATGCTTTTTGAGATTATGCTTTGGTGTTGACGTTATATATTTACAAGCATTTTCCGAGTAAGAAAAGGTATGTAATTCGTCCAGTGTTTTCTGTAGCTCCGCATTAAGCGTGAAATACCTTTCTCACTCCTCATGATGAGAAGTCCATGCGCTTCTACGACACTCAGCTGCCGAACTGAAACTGTCTTCTCAAAGATAGCCCGCGGTGGAAGCCCCTCTGACAAAATCAATAATTTTGCAAAATGGTGAACAATGCGTCACAATAACTATACCACATTTGTGCTTGTCATTTGTGGTCAGTATAATTATTTCTTTCCACAGATGGATTTAAGCTCGGAAAAAGGGAAAACGGAACACGTGCGACACGCATACGCACGCACGCACGCACGCAAGCACGCACGCACGCACGCACGCACACACACACACACACACACACACACCTACATCCTCTTATTTCACAAATAGGGGCAGTGGGGTAGCCCAGTGTTTAAAGAATTTGCTCGTCACGCCGAATGCTCGGGTTTGATTCCCCACATAGTTACAATGTGTGAGGCCCCCTTCTGGTGTCCCCCCGACATGATATGGCTGGAATATTGCTAAAACTCGGCGTAAAACCATACTCGCTCACTCACTACCTATTTCTATTATTTCACGTATGAGGGCGGTCTGAAAAATAATCGAGTCTGGACCAGACAATCCAGTGATTGACATCATGAGCATGGATCCACGCAGTTGGGATACAAAGACATGCATCAACCAAGTCAGCGAGCCTGACCACCCGACCCCGTTAGTCGCCGCTTACGACAAGCACAGTCGCCTCTTACGGCAAGGATGGGTTGCTGAAGACCTATTCTACCCCGGATCTTCACGGGTCCACATTAAGTACAGGTGTCTATTTGAGGAAATACGGTGTGTTTACTCGGGGTCTATGCCTGTTAGCAATAGCATAATAATAATAATGTGTACACAACTCTTACTTATGAGGTAAAGTAATTTATGTGGTCACGTCTCCGGACAGTTAATGTCAACCATTTGACACATTGACGCAATGAAAACATACCCTCTAGCACCATAATTCCGGATTCCGTGGAGATAATCAACTTGTCACCTGCAGAGACAGTGATTGACAGGTGTCAGTATTGACATAAACATGTTCATAAAGTACGATGATTATAACACAATGGCCTACATATTGATGCGTTCGGCATAAAAAAGAAATGGAAAAATATATTATAACGAGGCTGTCAACTTTTAAAAAGATAAAAATCTGCATTTTAAAACGTATTTCTAGTCCATTGTTTAATTTGATTGATCAGAGGCGAAAACTAATTCTCAAACATAAAAGTAATTGTGATCCATTTGTCAATGACTCCAAATGAATATAAAACAATGGTTATTAATCTTCAAACTGTCTGCACCACAAAACACTTTTTAAAAATGCCCAGGCTAGATTGATGAGTATAAAGATCTTTGAATCGTCACTTTCAACATTGAATACTCTTAAATACTGTTGGACATACGAATATATATCTCTAAACAAAGGAAAATAAAAGTTTAAAAAGTTTGAGGTTGTTTACATCTTAACATAAAACAGTAAAATCTTTAGAATATATACATATCAGGCGGCCATCGTCAACATATTTAACTACCAGTATATTTACGACATCTTAAAAGAAAAATGTTTTTGAGTTTTGAATTATATGTTCCCAAAACAACACAAAATGATAAACATGAACACAGTTTGAAGTGTGTCTTGTTTCCGAAATAAAAAAGTCAAACCTATGATTACGTTCTTCAAAATTTTGAAAGAAACGGCGAGAACGTTATTAACATCAATGCCGATTTTTACTGGATTTAATTGGGATAGCAAATCCAGCTTTGACTCACCCCAAGAATCCCCACAGATGATGTGATGGGCAAACTCGCAGTAACACTTCTGAGGTTCCCAGGGCTGAAACAAAATTAAAAATATACGTTTTAGAGTTTGGTGAGATTTAAATTGTGTTATGTTTGAGTTTCCGCGAAGTTTGAATCGTTTTGGCACTCTGTCCATATATATCAGCGTTATAAATTGTCTACGGAACGATGAGAAATAAAATTAATAAGAATTGAGGGAACACAGAGCTCAGGTGAGGTAAAATGGGGTTTAACGTTGCGTCCAAGATTACTGCGCTCATATAGCGACGTGCATGCACGCCGAAGACCCGGGTGTCCCCTGCCGTGATATTGCTGGAATATTGCTAAAAGCGGCGTAAAACCTAACTCAGTCACTCACTCACTGGTCCGGACTGATGCCGATTTATAGTGCCAGTCGTCTAAGGCGCCGCGATGCTCTGTGCAGAGTTGCGTCCCTTAGGCACGCCAGAAACCTATGATTGTGGGTTTGAATCCCGGTTCGCCCCGATTATGTTTCTAGGTTTGTCAGCACCATACCCGTGCTCGTGGGTTTCACCGAAGTGGTAAACGTCTGAGACCTGCATCACTTCGGGCTTTTCCTCCCACATTAAGCTGACACGCCGTGATATAACTGGAATACTGTTAAAAGCGGCGTTAAACCCATCTCACTCACTCACTCACCCTTACCACGGGCTTATCACCATATTATTGTAATGTTTGGTATAGCGTTCATTTTAATTAATTCTTTACATCGCATATTGCGATAACACAGAGATATGGACATAAAGATGTAAGCTTACCTCCCGCCTCAGTAAACTGGACAGACCGGAAGTGATGAGACTGGTTGGAGCATCGCCCTTCTCGATTGTTTTCACCTTCAGACCCTAAGGTAAAAACATCACATGAGAGACACAATACTACCCGAAATTAACAACTCCTGGTTCTAAATTATATATTTCCATGTGATGTGTTTCTCAATTTGTTTGTTGATTAACGACGCACTCTGAGAGAGTTATTCAAGCTGTATGATTTTGGTTGGGTGGTTTGTTGTTTAACGCCGCACTCAGCAATATTCCAGCTATATGACGGCGGTCTGTAAATAATCGAGTCTGGACCAGACATTCCAGTGATTATATCATGATCATCGATCCACGCAATTGGGATCGATGACATGCATCAACCAAGTCCGACCACCCGATCCCGTTAGTCGCCTTTTTGGGCAAGCATGGGTTGCTGAAGACCTATTCTACAGCGGATCTTCACGGGTATCAAGCTGTAATAATACGGTGGCCTGTCAATAACTATGACCGTATAGTCATTGATACAGAAGCAACGTTATTGAGCCTTATCACCTAGACACAATATTTAATGTTGGTTCACTTCGATATGGGTAAAAATACACATCGATACATCAAATCCTAGAGATGACATCATCTATATGATGTGAGGTGAATGAAATGGTGACTGTTATAATTCGTGTTCAAGATTATTACACTTATATAGCGACGTGCATGCATGCATATGCGTGTGTCTGTCTGCTTGTAATCATTCGGACTAATGCTAGTTTTACAGATCAAGCCCACTCAGATGCCGCGGGTTAACATGAATACTCCAGTCCGAGACAACCAGTCCTTGGTTTTACCCCCTCAAAGCCGATTACCAGGCAGGGTAACAACAAGTACCATATCTCAAGGTCATGTGGCATGACGTGGCCCGGTATGGAACGCTCTACTAACTACATCACGGAGGCGATCTATAGACGTACACTACTGCCTAGAAGTTCATTCCCCTTACACGCATGGGCAACGCGTTACGCAACCAGTGTGCATCGGGTTGGTCACGCGTGTGAGACCCGTGTGCAACGCGTTGCACACGGGTGTGCACCCCGTCCGCCACTCGTGTGCAACGCGTGACACACTCATTAGAGGGGGAACAAACTTTTGACCAAAGGAGGACCCGTCTTAAGCTGAACCTGGAGGTGGTAACAAGGAGAGAAAATTTTGTTATCCTGACGAAAAATGATAATACACATGTATTTCCTAATGTCTCCTTTCTTTATGTGATTTTGTGGGAATAACATGAATACTGTTGCGATTAAATAGATCTGTTTTGTTTTATACGACCATTGCTTCTAAATCCGATGGTGTTAATTAAGAGAATACATGGTCCTGGAACATGTTATTGCAATTGAAATGCTTTTATTGTGATTTGACATTAACCGTCTGTAGTACGACTTTCAGTGATAATATGTATGAGGTTTGGCGGCGCATTGTTTTTATTGGACCCTGATTACTTTATGATGACTTGGACTCTTTATCACAGCTCCATAGCCGTGAGGCTGGAAAAGAGCAGCATGTAATTAATGAGGGTGGGTTATATCATTGAGGATACACTTGAGGGAGAGAATACTAATTACCGTACTACAGGAAGAGACCTGTAGACGTAAGCGCGGGGTTGTGTTTTAGCTGGCCGTTTGATAATGGCCGCCAGGAGAAGTGAGCTTTGCCTGCATCATCTAAAATAAATAATAAGATACAGCAGTGTTATTTTCACGGTCTGTTGAATAAACTCCCAGCGCAACGGTCAATGTATCTTCTACTTGATCCTTGATACATCATTTTGTCTTTCACAATATATAGTATTTCAACGTACAAAGGACACTGATCTAAAGCAATTCCGCGGGAGTAGTTGTTACCTGTGCATTACTGTATTTTCCCAGTGAGTACCCGGATGATATAGCAGAAATCTAGACTTGTTCGCGACCTGTGCTCGCCATTCGTAAGCGCATTTTAATTGAAAGTAGAAGGACGTATGGTCACACTGATCAACAAAAATGAAATACAGTTTTTGAAATGTAGGTATATTTGTGGGGAGCATCGGTAATGGTGATGCAGTTTTGATAAGTCACTTGCTTAGTAATTGTGCAATCTTCGTGTACACTATTTTGACTTGCAACACAGAGTAAATATTTCACTGAACATTGCTTATTTTACCGTGTGTATATGTTTACATTCAAAATGTAAACAGATTTCACTAAGGAAATGTATTAAAACGCCTAAATATTCAGTTTATTTCACAAATTAACTGAAAAATATGTCCATCTTTATTAATATGATAACGAATTCCAAATATGTTTAATACCATCACCAAGTACAGTTCTGTATTGTTTGGCTTCTTTTCTTAGCATAATTAATATATTGTGATGTGTTTAAGCTCTCTTGGTCGTCTTTATCATTTTTAGTCAGTCGGTTAAATAAATGAATGGATTATTCAGTCAATTTGTAAAATGACTGAAATATTTAGATATTTAATAAATTGCCTGAGTGAATCATATTTTACACATTGACTGTAACATATACACGCTTACAAAAGAAAATACTTGTGAAAACACCGTCTATCGCGCATCGAAAAACTTCCCAACCAAACGGAAAGGAACAAGAATGATTCTGTTCAAAGCTGCAGCGAATGAATGAAAACAAAATGCAAATATCATTATAACAACCTACCAAAGTTATAATGTATCCGGGAATATCAACATACAGGAACAATATCCATTGCGTCTGCAGCTGTACAAAAATACTTATTCGATGTAAAATGTCTATGTGAGAATCAAATACTTTAATAATAATTATTTGGAAACAATATTTGGAAACAATATTTGGAAACAATATTTGGAAACAATATTTGGAAACAATATTTGGAATATATATGAAATATATTAAAATATTTAAATATATCGTTTTTAAACGTTATTTAAATGTATCGAATAGTATAACCCGTGTTTGTTTCTTAACTGATCACTTATTTTGTTTCAATTGTTTCACATAGGTGCCAAGTTAGCTGAGAAAGCCCACGTGACAACTATTTTTATAATGTCCACGGTTCTTAAAAACATACATTGAGTTAGATAACAATGAACAACTAGTCAGTGTATTATCGGTTACCCTTTGAACAAAGTACATTCGATGGTCCTTCAGCATCAACATTGTCGAGGTGTAATTTCATTTGTTTCTTATATTAAAGCTTGAAATTCTTTATGATCCTGGCATCTAGTGTTAATTGTTAAAGTTAATCTCTGCAGCCGGTGCGTGTCAAAACACGGGGTTGTGTACTCGCGGGCAGATGACCACGGAGTACGCTGACCACTGTGTCGGATTAACGAGACTGATTAATGAGTGATTTCAGTAATTCGTTGCAAATTAGGTGTGTCGGAGTCGGAGTGCGAGAATGTCGGATTAACGGGACTAAATAGCGCTGAATCAATCGGTTCCCATCATTTGTGTCGGATAAAGCCGAGCGTCGGATTAACGAGACTTGACTGTATGTTGTTTTTACATCTGTACTTCACGCCATGATATGAGTATTCCCTAGGTTTAGTAACCCTACCTTCACATGTAAACACTTACTTTTGACGTATCCACTGTGCAAGATAACAGTAATTAATCAATCAACGTATTTCCTGTTGATCCTTTGATGTCTGGGAATGATCAGTTGATTTACAAAAAAAGTAAAGCAACTGATCATACATCACTTGCTGGGCTGCGACGTGCATAACTCACATTCCACCTCACTTCAAACCTGGATTTAGATTAAATAATTACCCCACGTACAAGAAAGACCAAATTTGAACCTTTATCGGGTAATCTGAGTTGTGCTACAACTAAGTATACATGTTATAAATTCATTAACTGAGCAGCAAGTGAATTACGACAAATACACAAGTGTAGGGTTATACCAGAAAATGTGGATGACAACAAGGGAGTAGTAATTGTATCATCCACGCAATCCGAAATCCGCAAATGCTTTCACTCAGGGATACTTTTTTATTATCAAACTGTAACAATCAGGGGTATTTCCAAATGACGACATCCGATGAGCTTTCGCCGTTATTTGTCTGTTTGTTTAGGCTGAAGAAATTAATTACTATGCGCCCTTTGTTGAAATCTTCATAGATCACGGGTAACCAATCAGTTTTCAAAAATGCGTAAGTTTATTTAGCTGTCCTTGCAGACTGGTAGCCCAGTCTCTTGTCACGCTCGGTTGCGTTAACGAGCAAATTGACTCACGGCAGCTAGTAAGCCCAAGCGGAAATCCAAAGGTCGTGCTACCTGAAGAATCAACCTTCATTTGCGAAATATCTACTGCTCTCAAAATCAATATTTCTCCCAATACTAAAAGTCAGAACTTTCTAACCAAGGAGTACCAGTTGAAACTGGTCGATGGCTGAACATTCCCAGGGAAGACAACCAGTGTCCACTCTGTGATTCTATCGCCGTGGGAGATGAATTGCATTACATCCGATGTGAAGCTTTTCACCAACGGCGATATGAACTCTTAAATAAGCAATATCTTAAGTTTCCAAACATTTAAGAAAATTATGACCACTAACAGTGTAAGAAATCTTAAAGGCCTATCTAAATTCCTTAAAAATGTGTACAATACAATTGGTAAATTGTATTAGTATCCACGTATCCTATTTTTATTAAATTGTACATAATAAAAATTGTAGATAATTGTATGTCATGTTATTCTAAGAATAAATGAGTTTGAGTCCGACACCCGAGAAGAAGCCAGAGATTAGTGCCCCTTTTTGAATAGTTTACAATCATGTGTTTTACCGTTAGCTGTGTTGGCTTAAACGTATTTTTATTTCAAAAGAAATCTGTATCGGTAAAAAAGCAAAACATGCTTATGTAATACCTCTCCAGGTAACAACTTAACAACCGCTGGATATATATAAGAGAGTGATGAACATAAACATACAAAATGCACAAATGAAAGCAAGCAAGTGGTGTCTTTGAAATAAGGTAATGCAGTTTTCCTTTACTACATGCATAAACTTAAGCTACTCAAACCTTTTGCTTTTGACAATGATGTCGTGAACTGATTTAAGAAGAGTCATGTTTGTAGAACTGCTTAACTACTGCCATGTAATATAATTTTTAGACCATACCCATGTGTGTAGAAATACACAGTGTTTCTGATATTATCGTATTTTTTAACAGTTATAGAAAAAGTGAATTGCATCTTCAAGGTGATATCCACAAGTGCAGTCTGGTATGTCTGATACATGTCGTCTAAACTTATCAGCGTTTAAGTCACTGCAGCCGAGCCTAAGGCGACAGTGGACAATTTGGCATGATCTATGAAAATATTTGAAGTCAAAATTATTAATAATTGCATCAGAACGATTAATTAAGGATTTGATTTCTTTTAATGAGCGAGCATTAGTTACTTCATCGGATAGAGGGTTCCGCAGGTTGATCATATCCAGAAAAAATGATAATAAGCATAGGACTGTGTTCTACATTTGATTGTTTGTATGTTGAATCTTTTCCTAAGGTTATATTTCCTGTTATCAGAGAATTGAATATACACTTTTCAAATAATTTGGCTAAGCAACTTGTAAGTGCTACAAGTCTATAATTTGAGCATTCATGTTCATCGCTGACACTGACACCGCATCAGCCCGGCAGTGGACTTGACACAATTATTTGCGCACCGATTATATAACTCCTACAGACAGGTGGGGTGGTTGTTCAAAGCGAAACGGACGACCCCGTCTGTTATCTAATAAATGCTGTGCGGCGCCTTTGATCTTGCCTCCAACCATACACCTTATAGTAGTAAACGACGATCAGGATGGCCTGGAAATAAACACAATTCTGTCTGCCCGGTGCATCCACAATTAACTAGAATGCTTCATATCTACAAATATATATAGAAAATAGATTGCACTTCTTTATTTAATCATTACCCTTTTTTACCCTAATAGTACAAGTGCTTCCCCGTGTGCGAGATAGGCTTAAGTCGGAAAGCGCACGTTATATCTCCGAGGTACCTATCTACCAGAACTCTATTTGCTGTTCTGGCCATACATAAATATATGTAAGTTACGTACATGGGGAGGCTAGATTATTTACAGCTTACAGCAATATAGTGCAAATATTATGTTCAATAAAAGAAAACGTTGATAGATCTATAACACACTTTTTGTACTATTAAACCAACTGTGGACTTTTAAGACATTTTCGCTTATTGTAATAACATCTAGCTAACCAATCATGTCTATCTCTGAAATCCACAAGCATAGTTGCTGTCAAACCTAAAAAACATATTCAGGGAGGTCAGTTTTGATTTGCCAAGCACCTTAAGGTGAGTTTATTTTTAAACTGTCAAAAGCGATTGTCCCTTCAATACTAGTATATGTCTGGAAGCTGTCTCTCGGACTGTTATGGGTTATGATGTATTTTATGATATAACTGGGGAATGTTCAAATTAGTTACTGTCGTTTAATCCAACGTTCTAACTGTCAACTGTCTCAACAGGATCATAGGTTTGGTTATATATCTCCTCCCTGTCTCTATGTCTTAAGTTGTTAATCGGTAACTGCGGTCCAAATGTATCAACTTATTCATCTATTGTTGCAAACTTGACTGATTTAAACATATCTTATTGATCATGAACTACTCAGTCAGTCAAGCACCTGTATCAGAAATGTAAAACCAGCCATGTTTCATGTAGTCCCAATATCACTGAAAAATGCCGATGTAACGTGACAAATAAATTTACTCACAGGCAATATATTTTTCGTGAGAGTGAAGCACAATTTTATTAAAGTTTTATTAACAATTTCATAAACTATAATAATATTAATATTAAAATTCATCATCACTTGCCAAGTTTATGAAAATGTCCCCATTTGGGAGATGTCACATATAAACAAGGATTCGAACTAAGTTTGATCGTCTTTGACACTGAGGTTTATCCCCACTTTGCCAGCAAACTGCAGAAGATTAACAGTGAGTGAGTGAGCATCGTTTCTATGTTTATACAAGAAAAGATGTCATGCCAAAAACGCTCACAGTAGTTAGTAAGTAAACTCACGACCTGTCATGACCTGGTTGAGTGACTTCCTCAAATGAACGTGAAAGGATTACCCACAGAGAAAGAAAGGATTAAAGTCACCCATAAATCTTATCCTAACGTAGTACTCCAACTTCTAAATGCCTCTCAAAGAAGGATTAAAATCCTAAAGATATCCTATCTACGTGGTATAGGTACTCACAACCTCTAATAATAAACTGTTACGTTTGGTATCCCCAGCAATACTCACTATGGTAATTGGGCAAATGTGAAAATCACAAACCCTAACGAGATTCTGTCTACATGGTCACACCCGGTGATTGTGAAGATCTCAAATTTTATCAACTGTCAGACAGCATGGCTGTTCATATTCATTTACAACATCCTCTTATAATTAGTATAAAAGTGTCCCAAACAAAACCTTCTTTTATTTATTTTTCAAAATACAACACAGAAAGTTTGGTGTGGGGAAATGGGACATATTCCTACGTGAAATAATAAGACATTAGTAGTGGTGACGGCTATGTCATAATTGAACTGTCTAAAGCATAAATTTGGCGAACGAAAAACGTTATATTTGCAATCAAATGGAATGACTCGTGTGGGCAAATGAATATGTTCGCAATCCACAAACAATTATTTAATTAATGGCGAACATTTACCAACCCGCGACAATCGTGTCAACACGGGGGTTTCTTAGCAATAAACTCGCATCTAAATTCACTACTGTTCTACTGTCGGCTAGCCACAATGGCTAGACTGGACCCTAGTGGAATGGTTCATGCCATAAAAGTCTAGCAACCGAACACTAATTAAGATGGGCCGACCTTGTATTTACGGTCTGGTGAACACAGCTCAATGGCCGCTCATTAATTTCACATCTCACTGTTTTGTTTTATTTCACTATTCATTTGATAAATTTGTCAACTTCAACTGGAACCCGGTCCCGTGTTACACGCGTGGCACACGCGTGTGCAACGGGTTGCACACGCGATTCACACCCGTTGGACACGGGTGTGCAACGGGTGTGAATCGCGTGTGCAACCCGTTGAGCACCCGTGTCACATGCGTGTAACACGCGTTCTCAACGCGTGTTAGGGGAATGAACTTTTAGGCAGTAGTGTAATATACATACTAGCAATATCCCAAGGGCCAAGGGAGTTAACTCCAGTTTCAACCCTTGCCGAACAAGGCCAGAATTCCTGGGCCCGATCGTAGCGCCACCAGTGGCTATTACGAGTTATGACCCTAATATGTTCCTCCTCTTAACCAATCAGATTCCACCTCTCATATTACTTGCATTTCAAACAAAATGACGGCGCCCGGTCAATTCGACCTGATCGATAATCAAATCCAGTGTTGTAATGAAACGGGTCTTACTTTGACGAAGTACATCAATTCACGTGAGCAGCTTGATTAAAAACATTTAAAAAATTGGAAAATATCTTTTGACGCCGAGTTGGTGGTAAATATGTTTTACAAATCCTGCAATCGACCGAAATCTGCACGGTGATTTACGAACTGGATGTCGATTTCGTAACGTAAATTATCATTGGACTATGCATAGACTCGTTAGTCCAGCCAAAATATAACTCCATAATTCCAGCCTTCTTCGGCAAGGGGGAAAACGGGACTTTTATATTCAGTAAACTCGGGAAGATGCAATTACTCCGAACATCAGTTTGTGTTCTCAAATTTGATTTTGTATCTCAATCTAACAGGAAAGGTTTATCCTAACTACCGAGATACAATGTCTCAATTTTTACAAAACAGACTCCGGCCCCAAGAACAAATTCCCCCTTGAAGCTACAAGGTTTCGCCATAGTTTATTCGGGTGCTAAACATGCTCACATCACAGATGTACCTTACATCACAGATGCAGCTCACATCACAGATGCAGCCCACATCGCAGATGTACCTTACATCACAGATGCATCTCACATCACAGATGTACCTTACATCGCAGATGTAGCCCAAATCACAGAAGCAGTACACATCACAGATGCAGCTCACATCACAGATGCAGCTCACATCACAGATGTACCTTACATCACAGATGCAGCCCACATCACAGATGCAGCTCACATCACAGATGTACCTTACATCACAGATGCAGCTCACATCACAGATGTACCTTACATCACAGATGTACCTTACATCACAGATGCAGCTCACATCACAGATGTACCTTACATCACAGATGTACCTCACATCACAGATGCAGCTCACATCACAGATGTACCTTACATCACAGATGCAGCTCACATCACAGATGTACCTTACATCACAGATGCAGCTCATTTAAAAAAATTAGCTCACATCACAGATGTACCTTACATCGCAGATGTAGCCCAAATCACAGAAGCAGTACACATCACAGATGCAGCTCACATCACAGATGTACCTTACATCACAGATGTAGCCCACATCACAGATGCAGCCCACATCACAGATGTACCTCACATCACAGATGTACCTCACATCACAGATGCAGCCCACATCACAGATGCAGCTTACATCACAGATGCAGCCCACATCACAGATGTACCTCACATCACAAATGCAGCTCACATCACAGATGTACCTGACATCACAGATGCAGCTCACATCACAGATGTACCTCACATCACAAATGCAGCTCACATCACAGATGTACCTTACATCACAGATGCAGCTCACATCACAGATGTACCTCACATCACAAATGCAGCTCACATCACAGATGTACCTCACATCACAAATGCAGCTCACATCACAGATGTACCTCACATCACAAATGCAGCTCACATCACAGATGTACCTCACATCACAGATGCAGCTCACATCACAGATGTACCTCACATCACAGATGTACCTCACATCACAGATGCAGCCCACATCACAGATGTACCTCACATCACAGATGCAGCTCACATCACAGATGTACCTCACATCACAAATGCAGCTCACATCACAGATGTACCTCACATCACAGATGCAGCTCACATCACAGATGTACCTCACATCACAGATGCAGCTCACATCACAGATGTACCTTACATCACAGATGCAGCTCACATCACAGATGTACCTCACATCACAGATGCAGCTCACATCACAGATGTACCTTACATCACAGATGCAGCTCACATCACAGATGTACCTTACATCACAGATGCAGCTCACATCACAGATGTACCTCACATCACAGATGCAGCTCACATCACAGATGTACCTCACATCACAGATGCAGCTCACATCACAGATGTACCTTACATCACAGATGTACCTCACATCACAGATGCAGCTCACATCACAGATGTACCTTACATCACAGATGCAGCTCACATCACAGATGTACCTCACATCACAGATGCAGCTCACATCACAGATGTACCTTACATCACAGATGCAGCTCACATCACAGATGTACCTTACATCACAGATGCAGCTCACATCACAGATGTACCTTACATCACAGATGCAGTTCACATTACAGATGTACCTTACATCACAGATGCAGCCCACATCACAGATGTACCTTACATCACAGATGCAGCTCATTTAAAAAAATTAGCTCACATCACAGATGCAGCTCACATCACAGATGCAGCTCACATCACATATGTAGCTCACATCACAGATGAAGCTCACATCACAGATGAAGCTCCTATTAAAGATGAAGGTCACGCCACAGATGTAGCTCACATGGCAGACGAACAATTCATCACAGACATCCCTGACGTAAGACAGCCTGAATCACACAACATCACCTTGTAATTCTAGACGAGATTTGTATGATGATAGTACAGCCAGAAGTTAGAACGGAAGTACCTACTTGACCAACAAGCACAAATTCAGCTCTGCGTGCGTCCTCCTTCCGGCGCGAGCCATGGACGTCTTGTATGACGTCACTGAACGCCCGTCGATACAGCATATTGTTCTGTTGATACGAAATGATAATTCTTAGAAATCGGAGAATGATGTGCGAACAACAATAGACATGACAATCCTATTAAGGACATCCTCCTGGGGGCGCGCTAGATACTTGAGAATGCACGGGTTGTCGTGCGTAAAATGTGCCACAAGTTTTCGTTGTCTATTGGACATGAAGCTGTTATTTGGTAATTAGCATATTGTCGGAATTGGAATAATAATAATAATAATAATAATAATAATAATAATAATAATAATGGAGAAAGAAAGTGGATTTAAAGGATTTCTTCCTTTCCACGGCTACTTTGAAGTTGTTTCATTAAAAAATAATTTGATTCGACAAAAAGTCGTGTGTCTGATTTCACATTATTGACACCAAGTAATTAAAAACACTTCACAGGATTTAATCTCCATGTGATCATGATCAGTACATCCACAGTTAATGTTAACATTTCTGCTCACTGACAATATTTAAACTTCAAAGAAGAACATATTAAAAACCTCATATAGTGAACAAAACAAGATAGGGAACGTGAATGTTTTTTGTGTGTTATCTTGTGAAGACAGAGCACACAATTTCATACAAAAATATCCCCAAAATATTCATGATCCGTAACCTTTTTTGTTTCATTTTAAAACTGATATACGGACATGCAATTGTCATTTCTCAGATTATTTATAATGAAACGTCATTTGATTTTATTACATTCTTTTCAGTCACACCGGCTAAAAACATAACAAAGAAAATATGATACTGTCAAGAAAGCATTGGCTAGGTTCACTCTTGCTATTAAATTTAAGAATTAAATATCAGATATAATATCAGAATAATAGCAATAATTATCACCGCAGAGAAATGTGAAGTCGTGGAAATTAGCGGTCAATATATTGACATTAAAACACTCAATAAACGTGGAGAAATATGACCATAAGTTTTTATTGGATAAATTTATAAGACGTGTGATTGAAATTGACAATTCCCAGGAGAATTTAATTAATGATTAATGTTGTTCTTTTTGCATATCCACTATGTCCAGTATCTATACGGAATGTAAACCCCTGGGTAAAAGAAAGTATACACTAGACAATAGGAGTTGACCAAGAATTACAAACGTTATCAAAAGGTTGAAAACAGTCGGCGAAACACTGGAAAACTAAATACAACAATATTTCCGAATAAACAACATCACCATCGAAGCACCATTTCTTGTTTGTTTCATTTTAGTCCCCATCAAACATGTGTGTATAGATTCTTTCGCTCGGCTGTTTATTATTAACCCACTAGTTGAAAATGTGCGTATAACTGAACGTGGGGAATACATCCATTCATTTAATCGTCGAATGTATCAAATTTAGAATAAAAACACTTTTGTTTCTTTCGACAGATTGTTAAATTTGCTACAAAGAATTACAATGAACAGCTGTGCTGGTGTTTTTACCCTGAATTGGCGGCTGGTGTTTTTTCAGTCGCCCAGTGTATCACGGTATTTTAATAATTTAGTATACGTCAATTACTCTTTGTTATAAAATGTGTAAGAGGAAGCATTTGCTGAGATATTGAACTTCAGCGAAAATGTGTTTTTATATCCAATATATCTCTTATACACAAACACCGGAATGTACCTTTGGCGTGAGTGAGTGAGTGAGTGAGTGAGTGAGTGAGTGAGTGAGTGGGTGGGTGGGTGAGTGAGTGAGTGAGTGAGTGAGTGAGTTGGGTTTAACAGTATTCAAGTTATATCACGGCGTGTCAGCTTAATGTTGGAGGAAAGCCCGAAGTGATGCAGGCCTCAGACGTTTAACACTTCGTTCACTCATGATACTTGGTTGACGAAACGATGGTTAGAGAGCTTGTTAAAGTATGAAACTTTTTCATAATAATTCTTCTAAAATACTGTTCAACAGGGTGCTAAACCAAACAGACTCACTCGCCTTCTTTGTATTTATACGCTGGAATGAGGTTTTTTATGTTGTTTGCCCTTTCTTGTGGCTATGGAAATGGTTTTGTTGCTTTTAATAAAGTTTTTGAAGTAAAACCCAATTTATACACACAATTCACGCTGAGTGAGTGAGTATAGTTTTACGTCGCTTAGCAATATTCCAGTAAAATCACGGCGGGAGAAACCAGAAATGCGCTTCATATATTGTACCCATGTCGTAATCGAATCCAGGCTTTCGGCGTGAGAACCACTAGGCTTACCCGCATTGTGTTCTTTAATCATATGCAGTAGATGAGTGAGTGAGTGAGTAAACGAGTGAGTTTAACACCGTTTTGAAGAGAATTTTAGATAAATCATGTCATATCAGCTTCATGTCGGAGGGACCCGTGAAGATCCGGGGTAGAATAGGTCTTCAGAAACCCATGCTTGTCGTAAGAGGCGACTAACGGGATCGGGTGGTCAGGGTGGCTGACTTGGTTGATGCATGTCACCGTATCCCAATTGCGTGTATCGATGCTCATGATGTCAATCATTGGATTGTCTGGTCCAGACTAGATTATTTACAGACCGCCGTCATACAGCTGGAATATTGCTGAGTGCGGCGTTAAGCAACTTTTTGCACAAAAAAACACGTCCTGGCAGACAGAGCACTTTCTGGTGGTTGATGCATGTCATCGTATCCAAAATGCGTGAATCGATGCTCATGATGTCAATCATTGGATTGTCTGGTCCAGACTCGTTTATTGACAGACGGCTGTCATATAGCTGGAATATTGCTGAGTGCGGCCTTAAACAACAAACGTTAAACTGACGTGACGCAGGTAGCTGGTACAGAATGGTACGGGTATGTGCCGACAAACCTAGAAACGAAATCGGGGCGAACCTCAAACCTACGATCATAGGTTTTGGCTGCAACTCTGCCAACAAACGATTGAATTATACGTCGGGGTCACCCGTGTCCGTAAAAAAATAGGGACACATTACTTGTCCAGAAAGCTTACTGGGTTCGGATTAACGAGGTCCTACTATTTCAAACCTAGCGGTATACTGAACATTCAAACCTCAACACTTAAGAACTAGCATCGGGCATGTCTGTCAGACTACCGTAATTGGCGATGATGTATCCCATTTTCTTCACTAGGTCCCGCAACAGAAAGGTCAGAACAGACCTATCATAACTAATGATAACAGACAGTCATATCCTACCTCAGACTGTCTGCCGAGAGACTTATCTACAAGCCACCTCATATAAACATCTGTTTGGTTTGAGAACCGTCAGCTAAGTAGCTGGGAAGATGGCGATTTCAAAACTATTAGTTTCCATGACAATCGGGAAAGACAAGAGGAGCAGATTTGACTCCGGCGCATTGTGCAGATGATGAGGGCGTTGACAAGTGTGTGGAGTATGTGTTGCCATGGGTCACCCGATGCAGTGTAATGCTGCTTAATCCGTCTCTCATGTTTCCATCCCTCTTCTTTATGTTTATGAAGGGTACTGATACACAACAGCTCTAAGTGGTATCAATTTTTATGTCACAGGAATTAGGCTTCGTGTTCTTAAGGCTTTGTAAATATTTTTATCAAGCTTCCTAATGTTGAAAACAATATGTTGGTACTGATGCAGGCTTCGTCGATGCCATTTCGCTATCAATGGCCCACTCAAGGGGTAACCTTGTATGACGACCATCTCACGTTAACGTCAACCTACGTTAGCTATTCGTAACTATTCAGTAGTACATGCTAACAGGAGCTAACATTGGTAGCGGAAGAAGATAGCAACTATCTGACACAGAGTTGTATTTGGCGTGATGGTACATAAGGACAATCCTCAATCGCAGAGTTACATCAGTCGTATTTATACAATTTATTAAATACTTCAGTCTGAAAGACGGAGTTTTCTGTACTTGAGAACAGTGATATTTTCATTGCAGTGAAATATAACACATCATATTTCACTGCAGTTTACGTTAGTTCCACATTGACACGGTAACACAATGACAGATGGTCAAACACAATGACAAACAATGACATAATGACAAACGTTCATGATCAAAGCAATATCAGCATTTGTTGAGGACAACACCTTTGACTAAAGATGACTACCTTTGTCCTTATCAAATATTGAGTAGTATACATATAAATTATATTTGATACCTTGTTCGACTCGGACATGTAATCCTGGTACAGATTCCGTATCAACATCTCCAGCGTCCTCTCCCTCTTTTGAGCAAACAACGGGTTATTCACTGCAGCCTTTTCTCCGTTTATCACTGTAAAAAAACACAGCTCAAACTGTATATTTATGACAGTGAAACATCACTCAAATAAATCCCCTATCTCTGATTTGATCATAAACATGTCGTCAAACAATGCGAAGACACCATGAAGTTTGACATTTCCGTTTTCCGTCAAATAATACTGACATGTAGTTTATGGAATCTAGAATAGAACAAATGTTTGTCGAAATTATGTTGTTTTTCTCTCTCGTCAATGAGTGAGCCTGAGTGACTATGGTTTTACAAATCAATGTTATCTTATTTTCATACCTGCTTTTAATGTCTAAATTTCAGTCCGTTTTAAGTACAATAGAGCATGCTGTTTCTACCAAGACTTTGCAGAGCGTCATACTACTCTTGTTCAAAAGTTGTTTAATCAGGGTCACAACATTCGTTTGTTTGTATGTTTTATCGCCGCACTCAGCAATATTTCAGCTATATGACGGCGGTCTGTAAATACTCGAGTCTGAACCAGAAAATCAAGGAATTAACATCATGAGCATCAATCCACGCAAATGAGATACAATGACATGCATCAATCCAAGTCAGCGAGCCTGGCCAAGCATAGTCGCCCTTTACGGCAAACATTGGTTGGTGAAGACCTAATCTACCTCGGATCTTCACGGCTAGGTTACAACATTCAAGCCTCAGTAAAGCTTTCAAACTGCTTTTGGTAAGGATCATGTGTTAACAACACAAAGATATACAGTAAACTACGGTTATAACGAACTCGAAGGGACCTCTAATTTTAGTTCGTTATAACCGTAGTTCGTTATAAGCATATATACAGCATAACAACAGCAAATAGTCGGGACAAAAAAGTAAGTTCGTTATATCCGTCAGTTCGTTATAAGCGTGTTCGTTATAAACGTAGTTTACTGTACTCAGATATCTTCAATTGTCTAATTTATGGAGCGTTATCGAAATACTTACATTTCACAAGGAGGAAATCTCTGAACTCCTGGTGGTTGTAGAAGACAGGAGGAGAAGGAAGTGGAGGACCAAAGAGGGGGACTGATTCCTCCGAAAATACAGTGAGCCTGCCAACAGAAGCAACAGTTGGTTGGTTGGTTGGTTTGTTGTTTAACGCCGCACGCAACAATATTCCAGCTATATGACGGCGGTCTCTAAATAATCGAGCCTGGACCAGACAATCCAGTGATTAATATCATGAGCATCTGGGATCGACGACATGCATCAACCAAGTCAGCGAGCCTGACCATCCGATCCCGTTAGTCACCATTGACGACAAGCATAGTCGCCTTTTTCGGCAAGCATGGGTTGCTGAAGATCTATTCTACCCCGGATCTTCACGGGTCCGTTTGTCTCATTCTGAATATCCATGTTTCTGGATAACATCCAATTTCATCCAACTTTACTGTTCACATTACATAATGTAAGTATTCAACGCCGTTCTGTCCCTGTTACTGTTACCATTGACGACAAGCATAGTCGCCTTTTACGGCAAGCATGGGTTGCTGAAGATCTATTCTACCCCGGATCTTCACGGGTCCGTTTGTCTCATTCTGAATATCCATGTTTCTGGATAACATCCAATTTCATCCAACTTTACTGTTCACATTACATAATGTAAGTATTCAACGCCGTTCTGTCCCTGTTACTGTTACCATTGACGACAAGCATAGTCGCCTTTTACGGCAAGCATGGGTTGCTGAAGATCTATTCTACCCCGGATCTTCACGGGTCCGTTTGTCTCATTCTGAATATCCATGTTTCTGGATAACATCCAATTTCATCCAACTTTACTGTTCACATTACATAATGTAAGTATTCAACGCCGTTCTGTCCCTGTTACTGTTACCATTGACGACAAGCATAGTCGCCTTTTACGGCAAGCATGGGTTGCTGAAGATCTATTCTACCCCGGATCTTCACGGGTCCGTTTGTCTCATTCTGAATATCCATGTTTCTGGATAACATCCAATTTCATCCAACTTTACTGTTCACATTACATAATGTAAGTATTCAACGCCGTTCTGTCCCTGTTACTGTTACCATTGACGACAAGCATAGTCGCCTTTTACGGCAAGCATGGGTTGCTGAAGATCTATTCTACCCCGGATCTTCACGGGTCCGTTTGTCTCATTCTGAATATCCATGTTTCTGGATAACATCCAATTTCATCCAACTTTACTGTTCACATTACATAATGTAAGTATTCAACGCCGTTCTGTCCCTGTTACTTACCTGTAACTATCGTTGTCTTTATTGTATATCACAACAGCAAAGATATCTGTTAAGTTAAGGTCCACTGGCTTCAACCATAAACATAATCATCACGCCATATGAAGACATTGTCTGATAGACAGAGGGGAGGTTTACCATATTCAATATTCCAGCTGTATGATGGCGGTCTGTAAAAAATCGCGTCTGGACCAGACAATCCAGTGATTGACATCATGAGCATCGATCTACTCAATTGGGATACGATGACATGCATCAACCAAGTCAGCGAGCCTGACCACCCTATCCCGCGAGTCACCTCTAACGACAAGCATGGTTGCTGGAGACCAATTCTAACCCGGAGTTCTTTTTACGATATTGAAAAGCATGTATATGTGAAAGGTTTATTGGGGCTACTCAGAGGCATCAGTGTCCAAACATAAAAAAATATACCTGCAGCGGGTTCACAGTTTTGAAGGCTGTAAAATCAATATCCACGCAACATAACTGAATATTTTCAATTGATTTTCCTATTTCGGGGCACAAACTAGTAATACATCTAGCAACAGCGGCTTAGTACTACTGCTGAAATTCAGTTACGGAAGTTCAGTTCGTGTAACTCTGCGATTCCTTGTTGGCTGCCCGCGATTATTTGTGAAAAGTCGTGACACGTTCGCTGTAATTGTATTATCAAATCGGAAATGCTTCGCCGCTGTTGTCGGATGTGAAGTGCCTTGTTTTCCCCGCGGGTTTAAGGAACAACAAGCGTCATAGTCGGCTTAGACACTGATGGATACGCCGGAGGGCCAGTGGATGTCATGAATTTCGATTGGGAATAAAACTTCCAACATCGTACGAAAATACAGAATCAGAAATTCCGGCGTCTGATGTTGTAGGTATTTTAACATTAAATATTTATGAAAACAGCCTATCTTTAAAAGGACACCAAGATTTGATTGTCAGTGAGTAACTTGTTATGGTTTAAGTCGGAGGTAAAGGTATTATTTTCAGATTTGCTCTGAAATTGTTATTGAAATTGTAATTGAAATTGTTGAAAAAGTTATCGGTTCCAGGCGCAAATACTAAAAGAACCTGCAAATCTTAGAATGAAAAATGTTTTTTCGACTTCATCAGTCGCTGTGCACTTTATTTACTGTCTACGTGTACTGTCTACGTGTATGACGTCACTCTGGCGCGCCATGACGCATTCATGTATGAATGTCGTCATATACTTCCCTGACAACCGAAAATGGTATAATAAACTTCCCAGGAACATTTACAGGGAAACAGTTTCATTTAAAGTTAAAGACATTTTTATATCGGGAATACATTATGTATTGCCGAAAGTCACGTTTTGGAAATGTATGAGTGTCCTCTCGCTCATTGGGGCTACAACGTTTATCACTCCAGGAACACAAAAAATATTGAAGCCAATTCTTAACATTTCGAGGGGGCACGGGTGGCCCAGTCGTCTAAGGCGCCGCGATTCGCCGTGCAGAGTTGCGTCCCTTGGGCATGCCAGAAACCTATGATTGTTGGTTCGAATCCCGGTTCGCCCCGATTTTGTTTCTAGGTTTGTCAGCACCATACCCGTGCTCGTGAGACCTGCATCACTTCGGGCTTTCCTCCCACATTAAGCTGACACACCGTGATATAACTGGAATACTGTTAAAGCGGCGTTAAACCCAACTCACTCATTTCGAACATGTTTCTCTGGACAACTGTAGAACCCTCTTCGTTGTTGTAATAGGGACAAGCGTACATACGAACAGCGCTTGGCTGCTACCATTTTTCTCAGAATCCCAACATGTTCTATTACCGTGTGTATTATAGGTATATGCTCAACGTAGGTGTCTATGTCAAAGATAGACGAATGCAGCAAAGGATACGTGTGAATCTTGTTTTCATCATGGAAGGCTTAAAACTGGGAACTTTCTCCACATCACCATCTATAAACACGATATTTACAATATCATTTCCTACGTGACGTTTCCGTTCCACCTGAAATGGAAAATATGTATGATATATAAAAAATCCCACATACAAACGCGCGAACGTGGCTGAGAAATAGAAGGAAATCTGTATTTTTGTCAAGGATCAGAATTACGATCGCTATTCCTAATTTTAGAATTGTGATTTGTTTGTTTGTTTGTTTACGCCACAAGCGCCCATATTTCAAATCACGACCCCTTGTAATTTATAGAATCTGGGTCAGACAAACCAGTGATTAATATCATGAGCAACACTGCGAGATACAGTGATATGAACTAAGTAACCTAATCACTTGTCGTTTACGAACAGTTCTGTGGTCCCATTATAAACCTGGTCCAAACAAGGGGACCACTGTATAAATGTTGTTATTGTTATGGTTATTTGTTGTTTAACGCCGCACTCAGCAATATTCCAGCTGTATGACGGCGATCTGTAAATACCCGAGTCTGGACCAGACAATCCAGTGATTGACATCATGAGCATCTATTCACGCAATTGGGATACGATGACATGCATCAACCATGTCAGCTAGCCTGACCACCCGATCCCATTAACCGCCTCTTACGACAAGCATAGACGACATTTACGTCAAGCATAGTTGCTGTATAAATGTAACGTAAAGATGACTGATGTTTGTAAACAAAAGTCATCTTAACGCATACTTTAACACAAACGTACGCTCTATCTCACACAAAGCAGACATATAGCAAATACTGTTCATCACTCTCACTCACTCACTCACTCACTCAGTTAACATACCTGTTGTTTGTTGTCTTTGGAATAAGGCAGCATTGTAGATATATGAAACATGATTTCATGTCCTTCATATATTGTATAAACACTTTCTTCACCGGTTGTATCGGCTGAAAACAAGTGATCATCTTCAGTTGTTAGCTTACGATGCATACTAAGATGTACATTTTCTTCCCTTCGTTTACATCGTGTGGAACTCTTAGCAGTAACATATTGTTATAATTAGTATGATGCACACTAAGATGTACATATTCTCTATAACGTTCACATCGTGTGGAACTCTTAGCATTAACATATTGTTATAATTAGTGTGATGCATACCAAGATGTTCATACTATCCATAACGTTCACATCGTGTGGAACTCTTAGCATTAACATATTGTTATAATTAGTTTGAGCATACTAAGATGCACATATTCTCAATAACGTTCGCACCGTGTGGAGCTCTTAGCATTAACATATTGTTATAATTAACTGATAATTTAAAAAAAATATTGATAATTAAAGACATGTCAATTGCAATGAGCGCTCTTAGTGCCCTGAAAAGCGTAAAAACCTATATGTCTTATCCAAACTTGCACACTGTTTGGGGGCGGTGGGGTAGCCTAGAGGTGAAGAGTTCGCTCGTTACGCCGAAATCCTTTGTCGATTCCCCACATGAATGCAATGTGTGAAGCCTATTTTTGGTGTCCCTGCACCGCAATATTGCTGGCATGGTGCTAAAACGGCGTAAAAGCCTACGCACTCACGTATACTTTCTGATTCGTAGAAAACTAGCTTACTTCCTTTCAACTGTTACTTATAATATGGATGTACATTGTCAATGCCATTACATCAGGCAGACATCTTTACTTTCACCGCAACGAAAGACCCTTTTTATGGGAATGAAACAGAAACATATTTTATGAATAACATATGCATGTGCTTACATTTCACGTCCAAACCCGCCTTGAATTTATCCCATCCTTTCAAGGATATTCTGTCACCAAGAAGACTTGTAAAATTGTCAAAGGCGTCACTCCCTTCCTCTGAAAATAGGAATCAAAATGATCAGACAATTATTTCACGTGATTTATGTTTGTAATTGTTCTACTGTAGCAACTGTTTCACCATGTTTTTTGTATATCTTGTCACCCATGATGCTCTGTTTCCATCACTCGTGCGTAACGTCAACCGTACGTTGCTTCATCCATCCTGTCGCTCGTCCGTCTCCTTCACCACGCGTCCCTTCAAACGTCCAGCAGGGTATTATCACGCATCGCTTTCACGTCAGTCTACGTTCCCGTTACGCGCCCCTTGACGCGTCGCTTTCACGTCAGTCCACCTTCACGTTACGCGCCCCTTGACGCGTTGCTTTCACGTCAGTCCACCTTCACGTTCCGCGACCCTTGACACGTCGTTTTCACGTCAGTCCACCGTCTCGTTACACGCCCCTTGACGCGTCGCTTTCACGTCAGTACACGCGTCGCTTTCACGTCAGTCCACCTTCACGTTACGCGCCCCTTGACGCGTCGCTTTCATGTCAGTCCACCTTCACGTTACGCGCCCTTTGACTCGTCGCTTTCACGTCAGTCCACCTTCACGTTCCGCGACACTTGACTCGTCGCTTTCTAGTCAGTCCACCTGCACGTTACACGCCCTTTGACTCGTCGCTTTCACGTCAGTCCACCTTCACGTTACGCGCCCCTTGACGCGTCGCTTTCACGTCAGTCCACCTTCACGTTCCGCGACCCTTGACTCGTCGTTTTTTACGTCAGTCCATGTTCCCGTTACACGCCCCTTGACGCGTCGCTTTCACGTCAGTCCATGTTCTCGTTACACGCTCCTTGACGCGTCGGTTTAAGCTTCCCAACTACCGTCCCTTTAAAAGTGAGTCACCATACTAGAAGCTCCGTACTGCATCAGGGATTTACTTTTGATTTGTAGTGTACACCGCGTACCGTTCCTCAAACCAATATATCAATTTAAACAAGATCCCGAAAGTGTACATACACCAGACGCTGTTTGTCGATGGATGTCCCATACCATGATAAAACAAAGCTACTTAATAAAAGCCCATAGTACCTGTGACGCCATGATGAAACCCGATACAACGATTATCGATTTCCAGTGTTCTCCCATATGCCAGTATTTGCAGAGTATTCACGTCACTGTTCTGATTTGATTTACATTTATGGACACACAAGCATGTGCGTGATTCAAAACAACGGTGAGAAGATATCATCTGTCTGCCACAAACGCGCTACGTGCCGCAACAAATAGATTCTGGCAGCTTCTGGAATGTTGTCATGTGATACGACAATGAACAAACGCCAATGCAAGGCAAAAATGGCCAATACCAGCCATAGAAGCGTCGGGTAATTTGACGTTGTCAAGAAAGAATTCAAGGCGCCGAAGGCGTAATCAGGCTTCCGTACAAATGCATATCAATGGAAGCCAACGTGGGACAAAACAATGTCGCGAACAAAAGATCCAAATAATTGCCGTCGGTTAATACGAAAACTACGTTTCACGGAATGGGAGATTGAAGCCTAATATAGACTTGAATTAGCTACAGGGTTTTTTCTGGTCTTCTGAAAAATATTCAACGGTTTAAGTTCATTAAAAAGGAACTCTCCATCAATCGGATGTGAGGCATCCAGAAACATCCTATTTATTAGAATTAGAACCCTACAATATATATGCAACCTCTGACTGGATGTAATTCAAGTGTTGCTATAACAACGAGGGTAAAGGTCTGCGGTCCCCATTGATTATTTCCGTTTACCTTTTATGTTCACATGCCAGTTAGAATCTAACAACACATCTCCCAAGGCTTTTATTAACTTCGTCAGGGCCTCGCCAACGTTAATGTACATTTACTCACTGTGCATCTCTGAGGGGGAAATGTCGTGACTATTGCTTCTAATCTACCAATTACAGGGCAGGAAATTTAGATAATTTGACAGTATTGCGCCTTTTGAAAATAAGTAGCCAATCGGTGTCGACACTGGGCAAGAACGTGTTACAAAGAAATCCCTGTTGCCCGTATGAGTGTAAAGTGTTTATATATATTGCACTTTCATGTACGTATTGTGATACCTTTACAGCACAAAGGAAATCATATTAACATATATTCATATTTAGTTGTATATGTAGTAAGACCTGTTTTTGTTTCCTTTTACAGTGGAAACCTTGTTAAACCGGACGCTATCGTACAAATCGCCCAGATTGACACCTTTACGAGTAGCGAATTATTAGTATGGAGTAATATGACTTTGGATACATATTGGGGTTCTCAATACGAACGTCAAGGAGGGGAGGGGTAATTGCTGTTAATTTTTTAATCAGTGATTGACTCAAGTGTTCGCAGAACGCTTATGCATGTAGTCCTGAAGACTAGCAAATGGTCAGTAATTTCATTTACCCTCACTGTAAGGAACCCATAAGTCAATGCTGATGAAGATGCATGCTTATCTCGAGATAAACCCACTATTTTACCCCTTGGCTAAAAGTGCATTTAGGGCTGGTGTTTAAAAAATATAATGTAAGTACATATTTTAATGACATGCAACTGTTATATTCTCGCGTGGTGAAGGAAACGGACGAGCGACTGGATGAATGAGGCGACGTCTTGCATAGAGGGACACAAAGCATCATGGTTGAGAGACACACACATGTACCTTCTATACTGACCAACTTTGAAGCAGTTCTTTTCAATACTGGAATCATTTGAGTGACATGACAAAAAGGAGAAACAGTCGTTCCTTTCTAATTCTATTCAACGTACAAGATATTAAAGGACCAAGTCATTAAGACTTAATATCTAATGAATACATGTTTCGAAATGAAATGTATAATGGTTAAATTATTATGAAAGTCAAGCACATGTTATGCAAAAAACAGAGAAACTTACCATTGCTGTAAAACTCATCATCGGTCGTCTGCCCCTCACGTACATACAAAACGCCGATTTTGAAGTTAACGGATCCCTGTTACAACAATAAAATAAATACCCTTAGTTCACAATCTTCATAGATGTGTCTGCATCATACCTTATGGAACATTCATGCAGCCCATCGGTGTAGCTTTTTTCTATCGCAGTATCTCTCTTGCTAAGAAATAGATCGTCTACTGGTTAACCAGTAGAAAGAGATGGTTATGTTGCCAATGTAAGCTATTGTTACAGAGACAGGTCATGGTATTATCTCATTTAGATAAAAGTATTGGTGTCAGATCTACAAGATCCGAAGATCAAGGTATACAATCTGTTCCATTTCTGCGTAGTGTCTAACAATTCTCTTTATTCAAGGATGAAAGCGTCAATACATCTTACCTCTTGTTCTTCGAGCACTAAATGTTCCTTTTGAATATTTGGATCAAATATTTCCTTTGGTCCCTTTTCAAATTTCTGTAAGTCGAAGTGACTGAAAAGAGGAATTAATTGAAATATGAAACACGAGTAGCTGGGCTATATGTCAACGCAATACGATTCGTTTTATCAATATTAATTATCGTATTTTACATTGTGTGTTTCCTTTGAGGAATATCAAAATACACGTATTCTGATTTGACCCTGCATAAAGTTACAACATATTATTTTGTAATTAAAAGATTACAACAATATTTAAGTTGTAGGTAACTAAAGGTGTACCTCAATATTCCTTTGACTGTTTGTGGCTTCCCCGGGTTATAAGGCAATGAGAGTTTCTTAGCACCCTGAAAAAGTAGAACATTACTAACATTGTCAACATTGAATGATAGGTGAATTATACACAGTATGAATGTGAAAGGATGAAGGTAATGATGATGATGGGATGGGGTAACTGTATTAAAAGGTCAAAATAACACACACGTTGCGAAATAATAATGTTATCCGATGACGCGGTGTTCAATTACGTTTTGGCATTTCTGCATCGTTGAGGAGTTTACAAATACAGTCGTGAACGTCCATTAAGTATCTGATGACAGTAAATGGGGAAAGATAAAATGTCAATTTATACACATTCATAGCACAGCAAAGGATATAAACGTACAGTTTTCCTCCACAATATGGCTCTGTATTGAGGGACGTTGTGGTTGTTGGCGTCGGTGACAATGACGGACAACAGAAACGGCTCCTTCTCCAAGTCCACGCCGACGTAATTCTGATGTACTATAAACATATTTAAATACGTTTGTTTCAGTGGCTCGGTAAAACGTTCATAAAGTTTTTTTATCGTAGACATGTGGATAACATTTCAAAGTGATGCATTCCCCATTTTGCCTTGTACCATATGTTACCGTGTCTTTTTTAAGATGAACGATTGGCTTGCCTTTGCATGTGTTTGTTAAGGGTGCTACCGGTGAGGCGGGATACGTTCACCTTTTTGGGAACACCTGGTATCATCAAAATTTGGTAGTGATTCATAAGCACATATTCTCATATTTAGTCGGGAATATACAATCGACACTTTCTTTTGCATCTTGAAAGTTTCTTTTGTTTTTATTTACGATTCATTTCTGTTCAGGGATAAACTTTTCTTAAATAACAAATACACTACTCTAAGAATTTTAAGAACACCATGTGACCATGTTCCTGGTGTATAATTAGGGATATTGAGTGGATAAATATACATGTATTAAATCTACAAAATTATTAACGGTTTAGTTATTTTCAGAGATAAAGTGAATTAGCAAATATACAAAAGAGTACCTGTAGACAGAAAGGACTAAACGACCGTCTAAAGCGTAGGATTTTTGATACAGATTAAATGAACATGAATGTTTAAAATCTATAAGACGATGTGGACCTATTAAGGGATAAATTGTCTTGAAAAAGCACATATACTGACGGGAAGAAATAAGGGAACGGCTACATTGGAACCCTGTCTTTGGCACAGAATTTCAAAAGCATCGTAAAGATAAGGCTGGGCTCTCTTTAGTGTATTTGGATTTCAAGCAAGAAAATGGGATTGGAGGTCTATATGACACGAAAAAATAGAAAATAAATTTGAAGAATATTTCAATTTGTTTGATATGGGGGGGGGGGGGCTAGATCATTTTGAGTTATTACATAATTTTAATAATTGACTGTTTGAGTTAATTCCATTTGGCAAGCAATAGTATTACACATTATAAATATTATATATGTATTAGGTTCTATTTTCAACCAGAATCAGATCTTACTTACATTTCCCCAGGAAGTACTTGAAATACCATCTTGTCTGGTACTCCGGGTTTTCTAGATGAATTGGGCTGTTGAGAGGACTAGACAGCTGAAAAAACATACACACGGATGAGTGAGTGAGTGGGTGGGTGGGTGAGTGAGTGAGTGAGTGGGTGAGTGGGTGAGAGGGTGAGTGAGTAAGTTAGCTCACTAAGTATGATTCTACGCCGCCTTTTGTAATATTCCAGTAATACCACGGCGGGGCGGTGAGACGGGGCTTCACACAATTTACCCATGTGGGGAATCGAACCCGGACCTTAAGCGTGACGAGCGTACGCTCCAACCACTAGGCTACCCCACCGCCCTTATACACATACTCGGACGATTATAACCTCAATCAAGTAAAACCTTTACAACTCGAACTCGATACATCATTAAGGAAGATGCAACTTGATGCTCCTTGAAAAATCGTTATCAACACTACAGTCATCTATCGACAATTCGTGTATCTCGAAATACGGTTAACTCGACATACTATTTACTGATCCCAAGGGTTCACTATATGTTGTTCGTGACTGACACATGAAGCTAGTTATGTCTTGATCAGTTTACACACCCCAACACTTTAAACGAGATAATTGGTTTCTAAAAATATACTTGGAAAAGAGAATTTTTACGAGCTATATATCAATTCATCTGACCGTAGGGATCAAATAAGCTTTCATAAACAAAAGGGCAACCGGTGTTTTCAATCAATGAAAGCTTGATGCTGCAGATAACCGCAATGACATTCCGAAATGTGATGTCCGACATTGATTTAATCCTCGGCATTTGTTTACAGACGC
Organism: Haliotis rufescens; assembly: GCF_023055435.1. NCBI lineage: Eukaryota > Metazoa > Mollusca > Gastropoda > Lepetellida > Haliotidae > Haliotis > Haliotis rufescens. The sequence continues at coordinate 27,118,620 of NW_025964372.1, forward strand.
GCTTTCAGCCCAAATTAAACCCTTTATTTTTGTGATTTTGTCTCGGATAATGGCCGTTCCCACCACATCGTATATTTGTTCTCTTCACTGATTACATACAACCTTATCGCAGGACCTGGAGTATCGGAATCGCACTTTCACAATAGAAAAACTTGGACCAAAATTAAAGTACGCTGCGTATTTTGTGTAGTGTTATGCGGACATATGTCAGGCTGAATTCATGTTCTTGCGAGTGAGTTTAAGCAGCTTTTAGCAACATCCCCGCAATATAAAGGCGGGGGACGCCAGAAATGGGCTTCACACATTGTGCTCATGTGGGGAATCGAACCCGTGTCCTCGGCGTGACGAGCTAACGCTTCAACCACTAGACCACCCCACCACCCCAGGTCTTACGAACGCGTTAATGCGGAAATGTATTTAAGAATTGACTGGGAATGGCATCACTGGAGCATGAATCTTCATACAATGAGGGCCAAACTGTATGAACGTTGGCGCTTGCGTCAATGTTATCACTATCAATCATATCACTAGTTTATACCACGAAGGATGTAGATCTAGATCTAAACACAATTTTATTAACTACTGTGACTTCATGTTTATACTTACAGCCATACAACAACCAGCTGTATAGCGGAATAAAATAGTTCCTCAAAAAGGGGGGTGACGTGAGAGCATGTATGCACAACGTGCTCTACAGGAACATCTGTTGTAGTTTGTTTATTACAAATGTATTCAAACAATATCATCATTGGATGAGAAAGGTGTGTTAATAACGACCCCAGTAAGTCAGTCACAATGACAGCGCGTCGTAATACATGACGTACATCAAGTACATGACGTCAAAATGGCCGACACTCCTGTGGCGGTTACATGTGTCGGTCATTAGCGATCAATTGACCGACCATTGAAAGGTGATTATAAAGATGTGTCAAATAGATATTGAGATAAATTAACAGATTGCTGTATACCGTCACTGACACAGATCGAGACGATACTACGATAGTTTGGATGTTTGCACTTCTTCGCTTAGTTCACTTGGGTGGGTCGTAGCGAGGATATTCGTGAGCGATCATGCAGTCAAGCTCTCTGACGTTTCTCAACGAATGCTAAAACGCTGGATTCAAGATCAAAGGGTCTAAATGATTAGGTACAACGCTTCTGTTTGTATTCGTGCTGGGGAATTCACAGGGGTTCCCCCAGGAATGAGTAAGTGTCAGTGTTTACGTCATTTCAAGAATACGGTCTCGTGAAAAATGCATGAACGACAAATTGTGGTCACGTTAATGACCTCTCGTCCGACGGTGTGATCTTCACATTGAAAAATTGTATATACATAAAAATATTAACTTTGTCAGGTCACTCGGTGAGATAATATGTTATTTGAAAAGACAATGCACAGATGCTTCGTTTATTTTATGTTATCTTCCTACTTATCTTCATGGCAATACTTGAAAACAAAAGCGTTACTAAGTCTTACATTGATCGAGTAATCCGGAGTTTGACTTAATGCCGATTCGACATCTCCAACTACGGATCACTCACCACTCGCTACCCGCCACCCGCCGCTCGACATCCGCAACCCGCTTCTCGCCCCCCGCCGCTCGACGCTCGCCATCCGCCACTCGACACCCGCCGCTCGCCGCTCGACACCTGCCACCCGCCATCCGTAACCAGTCACCCGTCACCCGTCACCCGCCACTCGCCACCCGCGATCCGCAACCAGTCACCCGACACCCGCCGCCCTACTCCCGCCATTCGCTTAATGGGTCCCGCCACCCGCCATCGTTGTGAAGGTAATAAGGTTATTTACAAGTTGGCACAATGTACATATAACCCAAGAGATGGCTTACCCCGAGATGGTGTGTGTCCTCGACATCTCGTTCCCCGGATTCCACACGAAACCGACCGGCATTTTGAGTGGAACCGTCGGAATCAACAGATGTGAGCTGAAAATAAAAAAAATATGCATATCACCACGTGACCAACAATCTCGAATTCTACCACGTATTATTCTTGAACGCAACAATGGTGACAGATGAATCTTTACTGTCTGCCAGGAACGAAACCCAGCCTCTGTACCAAACAGCCTGACAATAATCGAAACTGAACAATTTAAACCAATGGCTGATGGCATGAACACTGGTTCATTTCGCCGAGGTACGATGATTTACCTTCGGCTGAGAAGCATATTGTCATCATCTTATTCCCATTTTATTCGACAGTTTCAGTTGCCCTAGGATCATTGCCATTATGTCATTCCAATATTTGAAATGGGTAGATAGTTCGATAAATCGTTACAAAGCTATGCGGGGGCACGGTTGGCCCAGTCGCCTAAGGCGCCGCGATTCGCTGTGCAGAGTTGCGGCCCGTGGGCACGCCAGAAACATATGATTGTGGGTTCGAATCCCGGTTCGCCCCGATTATGTTTCTAGGTTTGTCAGCACCATACCCGTGCTTGTGGGTTTCACCGAAGTGGTAAACGTCTGAGACCTGCATCACTTCGGGCTTTCCTCCCACATTAAGCTGACACGCCGTGATATAACTGGAATACTGTTAAAGGCGGCGTTAAACCCAACTCACTCACTAACTCACTCACACATAGCTATGCACACCCGTTGCCAAGTTCTAACATGTTAGAAAGCAGGTCCACAGCAAGCAATGCTCGTCGTACAAGACGGCTAAAAGGATTTTGGGATCAAGTACGGTGACTTGTTTGATCACATCGGGTTTTTTTTAAATACTTTCAATCACTGGTCAAGACTCGATTATTGAAAGGACGCCGACATACATGCATACATGCATATGAATACATGAATATAACTGAGTGTGGCGTTAAACAACAAACAAACAAAATTCAAGAAAACTAAATTGCAATATGTTACATGTTGCATGTCGTTTTAATATTACCCGAATAGTATTATGTATAATGCAAGTGTTATACCATCGTAATGTGTCTGGGATACAAAATATATCTAGTTTATGTTGATCAAAGCTACTATGTAGTTAGCATATAATCAGATATTTCCTCGTGAGGATTCCAGGGCAGATTAGGTGCAGACTCAGGCTTTCACAGTACATAAACATTTGTGTTTATGAATCACAATCAAATAGCGATACTACCTGTTCGTGAATGGGTTACAGTAAAGTACGGTTATAACGAACTCAAAGGGACTACTAATTTTAGTTCGTTATAACCGTAGTTCGTTATAAGCATATATACAGCATAACTACAGCAAATAGTCTGGACCAAAAAAGTAAGTTCGTTATATCCGTCAATGCGTTAAAAGCGTGTTCGTTATACCCGTAGTTTACTGTATTTATTGTTTCGCGACGGTGTGAAATTGGTGTTTGTTATTCAAGAAAGCTGTTTCACCTTGGGCAAATCTCGCACCAGATGCCTATGTGTTTCACGGCTCTTCTACTGTAAGTGAGAAATTCAAAAGTCATTTGAGAACAATGACTTCATTAAGGAATTGATTTAGCTAAGTATAGTGTTGGCCTGCGCTGATTTTAGACCAAAACGTTAAACATTGATAGCCAAAGTGTTATGTTGAATCGATCTGCTAAATGAACTCAACTATCAGGTGGCACATTAAACGGACTTGTTATGACATTGAGGAACTTCGGCATTGTTTAGCGCCAGCAATCAGTCTTTATTGACGTGAATAATTATACAATACATGAAGGTCTTAGGCCTTCATTCCGTCGCTTGCCTGATGGATGTGTTTCCTTTTGTCTTTTGTCTTTCTCCTCGGACTTTGTTCGTGAATGGAGGATTACTTCCCGCCATACAAGGGGCACCGTCAACGCAAGTCAATTGTTCACCTGAACACGGGGGCGGTCGGGTATCCTAGTGGTTAAAGCGTTCGCTCGTCACGCCGAAGACCCGGGTTCGATTCCCGACATGGGTACAATTTGTGAAGCCCATTTCTGGTGTTCCCCGCCGTGATATTGCTGGAATATTGCTAAAAGCGGCGTAAAACCATACTCACTCACTCACTCACCTGAACACGGGAACAGATGGTACATGTCTAAATAAGGCATCGCATCGGACAGAAGTTTTGCCATCGATGCGTCAAATACCGAGAGGTCCTCCACATGTTGACTGTGTAACGTTTTGAAAGCTTCGCTGAGGAATTGAATGTGGTAACCTTGATGAAACAACAGTTATACGTTGTGAAATGGAGACACAAAAGGCTGGAGCTGCTCGACACAAAGGAAAATTCGACCTTTGGAAATTTGAAGTCATGTAGAGTCAGAGCACTCTAAGTATTTATAATGTCCAAAGGTTGGCATACGGAACATATCTTCACTGAAGAATACTTGGTGGCAGCATGATTTGTAGTAAATGAATTTCCGGGAAATTTTTTGAAATTTACTCCAGATAGTCACGACACGATAATAGGATAATTTGAGACACAAATGTGCCGTTATACAATAGCAAGATAAGCAATCATTGTCACGGGGGCAGAGATTAAATTAGAGAATTCCTGATACGATCATATAAATAAGGATTTTGTTTGGGCAGGGATCCTGCTCTCCATGTCTGTTTCGTATCAGCACAGGTTTACCGGCTAAATATTGCCTCCAAAACGCATGCGCATTCAGATTGGACGTAACAATTTACATTACAAATTATGTGGAACGCAAAAGAGTAATGAATCTTTGCACCATTAAATTGTAGAGTGCATTTTACATGTAACAGACAGCACTGGTAAAAATAACTTCAGAGTGTCGGTGGTTGATTTTCCATAATCTCACGTTGAATGTCCATCCTAATACACTTAAGCTTCTGACATCACTAAACGTCTTAGAAATAGTGTTTTATGTATTGCACTAGTCACACGTCGGTCCAAGCTACTTCGAACAATGTAAGTAAGTATAATGTTACGCCGCTTTTTGACCAACATTGTAGATTGCCTTTTACATGCAACTGACAGTTTAGGTGAAAATAACTCCAGAGTGTCAATGGCTCCACATTCCTAATAAACGCAAGTTTCTTATAGCTCTCAATTTCTTGGAAATCAAATGAAGATTTGGACCCGAATTATATATTCCTGACAATCCTTGGAATCGAAAATAGATGGCCCCAGTTAATCACTGCGCAAGTATTCCATTCGAATAGCAATGTTGATTGAATTATTCACTTGTTGAAATGCCCGCTATTTCGCACAACAGTGAGTTCGTTAATATAGTTTTACGCCGCTTTAAGCAATAATTCCACCAACATAATGTCGGGGGACACCAGAAATGAGATTCACACTTTGTACTCAATAGGGGAATCGAACCTGGGACTTTGTCGTGACGAGGGAACGCTTAAACCATCGGCCGACCACACCGCCCGTTAATGCGAGAAACACAAAGACAGAAAGGTTCTGTTGGGCTGTTGTGCAGCTAAATACCTGAACTTACAGAACAGGGGCTACACCAAATGAGCGTTGTTCAGTTTTGACTAAATGGAAATTTATACCAGGGTGTCAAGTTGGACATGACATCCTCAATAACCGTGCCACTCCGTCCCCCGGCGTTATAAAAGTGAATGGCAAAGGTGCAATGTAATTGTGTTTCCTTGAACACGACATTGTGTTACTTTAATCACGTCGGTCTCCAACGCTTTTGGACATGTATGGTTAGTTATTCAATCAATAGTCATCAATTGTACGCCAACGTAATGTTCCCCGGTACAATTTGTATTGAATAACGGTATTAGGTACGGTCTTGTGAGGTCCATACATCATTCCAGGAAATAAACTTGAATTCAGTTTCAATGAAGCCACATCCTGTGTAGCTACATTTCAGATACATTACAAGATCGATAACTCAAAGTTCTTGGGACAATTGAAAAAATCACCTGATATCGATACAATATAATTTCAAGGTTGAAATAAACTATTACGCATTTGGAGATGATCGGATGTTATTGTTTCCTTTGGAGGGTACAGGTGAGTGAGCGAATATATTTTGATGCCGCTGTATCAATATCGCAGCATTATCATGGCGGGGATACCAGAACTGAGCTTCACGAACGCATTAACAACTGGTTACCCCAACGATCAATAGGTTTCGACCGTATACATACACAAGTAAGCTCGTTTGGGTAAAACTTATTATTTCGAAACCTCGGTACATAGGTCTGTTGGTAGATGCTTTAAAGTTTCTTTGACTACAATCTTGACCGACCATGACATACTGAGATGTGCAGTGTCGCTACCCTCTGAACACGAGACGATCTTATCGACCCCCCAGTCCCCTGGCTCATTCATTAAAGAACCTCTCGACAGTCAATTATTCCAGGGTCATCAAGAAATCATTACATCAATGTATTTCATAACGTGTCCTTCACATTCTGCCCCTGTACTCGTGGATCAAACGGTTGCAATCAATACCGATCTGAAGGCATGACAGGCCAATTGGACCATTTGGAACCGAGGAGGATCAATGGTGACGATACTACGAACCATTTATTTTACTGATCAATTAACATTCATGGTGCAAAAGGGGTCATTTATTATACAGCAAGGGATATGGATCTATCGCAATAAATTTTGAATATACTGCTAAAGACTGCAAATGTCATTTAAGTGGATGGTATTTTTTTGTGCGTGGGTTGGGCCAATTTCCTCAAAGATTTATCCCGAGCATTTTGTCTTGCTTGACGTGAAAGAGCTTCACGTTGAGGTTCAGAGACCTCATTCACAGTACTTGTGACAGTCTGGCGATCACTTGATTGGGTTATTTATTTTTTCGCGACGGTGTGAAATTGGTGTTGGTTATTCAAGAAGGCTGTTTCACCTTGAGCAAATCTCGCCCCAGATGCCTATGTGTTTCACGGCTCTTCTACTGTAAGTGAGAAATTCAAAAGTCATTTGAGAACGATGACTTCATTAAGGAATTGATTTAGCTAAGTATAGTGTTGGCCTGCGCTGATTTTAGACCAAAACGTTAAACATTGATAGCCAAAGTGTTATGTTGAATCGATCTGCCAAATGAACTCAACTATCAGGTGGCACATTTAACGGACTTGTTATGACTTTGAGGAACTTCGGCATTGTTTAGCGCCAGCAATCAGTCTTTATTGGCGTGAATAATTATACAATACATGAAGGTCTTAGGCCTTCATTCCGTCGCTTGCCTGATGGATGTGTTTCCTTTTGTCTTTTGTCTATCTCCTCGGACTTGTTTCTATACATTTATGAAACGTCCTAGTTGCTGATGATATTGCATACCGACATCAATTGCATGTTTTTCTTCAGAGCTGGGTTTATTTAATTAATGTTATGGCGTGTCGACATATTTTTAGAGGAAAGTCAAGACCGGCAATAGAACCAACAATCAACGGATCATTTCAAGGTTCTAAGGAACAAGCCTCTCCGAGTTGGGCAGACAGCAAGAGAGGGAGGACAAAGGGAATAGAGGGAGAGATAGGAGATTGAATAAGAGAAAACGGGATGAGAAGGAGGGTGAGGGGTGGGGGTGTAGGGTGGGGGTGGGGTGTGGGTTGGGGGGTGGGTGGTTGGGAAATAGTGGGAGTGAATTTGGCGAGAGAGGGGAGCGTTTTCTTCAATTTTGTGTTATCAAACCACCAATTGGAACTCTGGATAATTCAATAATTACTCTTGAAGAACGCTATGGAAGTGAATCTTGTCTTTAACGTTAGTAATAGTTCAGGCACAATTTCAATTCCTAAGCAACAGTCACATTCTTTGAGGGTTATTTTAATACTCTCAACTCAGTAGTTATAATTTAGGCATTGTGGCATACAACATCGCAAGAGATCCCAGGGTAAGTCAAAGACAAACTGAATGGCTGATTGTCCTATGTCGGTAACCCGTCACTTACCTAATGAAACGGAAATATTTCTTCGTACATTGCAAAGTAAATAATTCAAGCTCAAAAGTACATTTGATGTCTCCACTCACATAATTTCGTTGCCTTCGAACCATACTGTAAGAGACAAATTCAAACTGAAGTATGAATTAACGTTTCTAGATGTGAAATAGTTTTTGAAATGTCGAACAGCATGACAGCCATTGTTTATCCACAACTATTGATTATAAGATTGTAGGTCGTTTCCTAGGTTGAATTATAATATGCATGAAGTAAAGGTGTTATATTATGCATAAGATCTGCGGAGTTCTGGTTCGCTGGAATTTTGCAAAATAAACTACATTTTTAAGCCTTTAGCGTTGTTGTGTACATATGGACAGTAACCAAATAACATGTACAATGATGCATATCAGAGAATTAAATGAGTAACCGATCGTCAAAAGATTGTTATTATTTCTGAGAGTAAAGTCTTTTTACAATTAATTTAGACTCATTTTACTCTTCTCCTTTTACTATTGAACAACAGTCCCTACTTGCAATACAACGATGTATTCTTGTGTTACATTTCAGCGATGTAATAATTGCTTGTCGTGTATTTTCGGATAACAAGTTTATTTTAACATTATTATCAGTTGCATCCGCATGAGTAGTAATGGGCCTGCTGGCTTCAACTTTTAAATGAGAAATTGTAATCCATGTTTTCAACCTACTGATATTACATGTACGCGTAAAAAGGACACTTTTCCCTTCGGCAATAACGTCGTTGTCATGGATACCTTCAGAGTCATAGCTAAAGCATCAATATTCTTATACCGGTTCATTTTCACAAATGAAGAGTTTCGGAAAGGGGCTTAAAGAACAGGAGTGTGTTCATTATATTAAAAGCTTTTAAAGTTGTACAACGTTAAAAAAATATGTTTACTTCTTCTTAATGTCGTTTGCCATAACTAAACCCTTACAGATAACGTGTTATAGCATAATTACATGTGAATAACACGGGTAGTTAAAATATGACATTTAGAATAATCGAATGGTAGGGACTTTTTAAGGCTGATTGATACAAACGTATACTTTGTGTTGATTGTATGTGTTTAAAGTACGGTTGATGAAACATGGCCGTTTACGTACAGAAAAACTAGGCCAGAGTAACCGTAGGGTTATTCGCGGTTGTAAACAGATTAGGACCCTAATGACGGCACATCACAGATTAACGACTTATTTACTGAATATCTTTACATTAGTTACTCATGAGTCACAAACTAACCGTATTCCGATCATCACTAGACCCGTGACGATTCCGGGTTAGAATAGGTCTTCAGCAACCCATGCTTGCCGTAAAAGGTGACTAACGGGATCGGGTGGTCAGGCTCGCTGACTTGGTTGATGCATGTCATCGATCCTAATAGGGTGGATCGATGCTCATGTTGTCAATCACTGGATTGTCTGGTCCAGACGCGATTCTTTACAGACCGCCGTCATATAGCTGGAATATTGCTGAGTGCGGCGTTAAACAACAAACCAACCAACCGATCATCACAATCATGATTGATGTCCTTTCTCGTGTACGAGTGAACGTTGTTGACTATGTTTTGATATCCTTATCTCACCAAAAGCGTTTACTTCGAAGCTGCAGTCATGTAAACATTGAACTTTGAATTGGTCATGTTGAGCACCATGACACGGGATTTCAATTACGAGCATGTGCTCCAAGGCATTAAAAATACAAAATGGACATTATGCTATATTGACAAAGGAAGTACGTCAGTTCGTCCATGCCTTGTGTGTTGATATGAGCTAAATGGGACACAAAAATCACTTACACACAAGGCGAGAAATCAAGTAAATATTAGTCACTTACGCAAATCGAAGGGCAAATGGATCGGATCAGTCAGTCGTATCAGTGTCAAGCAGCACCGGTATAGGTAGATGGAGTGAAAATTAGAACAGGGTTCAGATCAAATATACTTGTTTTGTGACCATTGTCCATATACAGAATGGCCCCCGAACGGTAGTGCTATATTTTCTCAACACCTAGTGTCATTGTCCACATACAGATGTACCGGTCGTACCATACTGTATGAACACCTGGTCTGGTGTCAATGACTGTCGTATGATCATTGTCCACATACAGAATAGTTCCTACCGGTAGTACTGGATACACCTGGTGTCAACAACTGTCTTCTGATAACGGTCCACCAACAGAATTATAGCTACGGGTACTATAATAGTCTCAACACCTGGTGTCAACATATAGTTCGTACACGGAATAACAGCTACTGATAGTACTACATACTCTTAACACCTGGTGTCAACACATGGTTCGTACACGGAATAACAGCTACTGATAGTACTACATACTCTTAACACCTGGTGTCAACACATGGTTCGTACACGGAATAACAGCTACTGATAGTACTATATACTCTTAACGCCTGGTGTCAACACATGGTTAGTACACGGAATAACAGCTACTGATGGTACTATATACTCTTAACACCTGGTGTCAACACATGGTTCGTACACGGAATAACAGCTACTGATAGTACTATATACTCTTAACACCTGGTGTCAACACATGGTTCGTACACGGAATAACAGCTACTGATGGTACTATATACTCTTAACACCTGGTGTCAACACATGGTTCGTACACGGAATAACAGCTACTGATAGTACTATATACTCTTAACACCTGGTGTCAACACATGGTTCGTACACGGAATAGCAGCTACTGATAGTACTATATACTCTTAACACCTGGTGTCAACACATGGTTAGTACACGGAATAACAGCTACTGATAGTACCATATACTCTTAACACCTGGTGTCAACACCATTGTTCGTACACGGAATAGCAGCTACTGATGGTACTATATACTCTTAACACCTGGTGTCAACACATAGTTCGTACAAGGAATAGCAGCTACTGATAGTACTATATACTATTAACACCTGGTGTCAACACATAGTTCGTACACGGAATAACAGCTACTGATAGTACTATATACTCTTAACACCTGGTGTCAACACATAGTTCGTACACGGAATAACAGCTACTGATAGTACTACATACTCTTAACACCTGGTGTCAACACATAGTTCGTACACGGAATAACAGCTACTGATAGTACTATATACTCTTAACACCTGGTGTCAACACATAGTTCGTACACGGAATAACAGCTACTGATAGTACTATATACTCTTAACACCTGGTGTCAACACATAGTTCGTACACGGAATAACAGCTACTGATAGTACTACATACTCTTAACACCTGGTGTCAACACATAGTTCGTACACGGAATAACAGCTACTGATAGTACTATATACTCTTAACACCTGGTGTCAACACATAGTTCGTACACGGAATAACAGCTACTGATAGTACTATATACTCTTAACGCCTGGTGTCAACACATGGTTCGTACACGGAATAACAGCTACTGATAGTACTATATACTCTTAACACCTGGTGTCAACACATAGTTCGTACACGGAATAACAGCTACTGATAGTACTATATACTCTTAACACCTGGTGTCAACACATAGTTCGTACACGGAATAACAGCTACTGATAGTACTATATACTCTTAACACCTGGTGTCAACACATGGTTCGTACACGGAATAACAGCTACTGATAGTACTATATACTCTTAACACCTGGTGTCAACACATAGTTCGTACACGGAATAACAGCTACTGATAGTACTATATACTCTTAACACCTGGTGTCAACACATAGTTCGTACACGGAATAACAGCTACTGATAGTACTATATACTCTTAACACCTGGTGTCAACACATAGTTCGTACACGGAATAACAGCTACTGATAGTACCATATACTCTTAACACTCTTAAACGTATCAATATCGGATGCGAGCAAAGAATATACCATGCATGAAGTTTGATGAATTTGATGTAGTGCAGTGAGTGAGTGAGTGAGTTGGGTTTAACGCTGCTTTTAACAGTATTCCAGTTATATCACGGCGTGTCAGCTTAAACGTGGAGGAAAGCCTGAAGTGATGCAGATTTCGGTGAAACCGACGAGCACGGGTAAGGTGCTGACAAACTGAGAAACATAATCGGGGCGAACCGGGATTCGGACCCACAATCATAGGTTTCTGGCATGCCCAAGGGACGCAACTCTGCACAACGAATCGCGGCGCCTTAGACGACTAAGCCACCCATGGCCCCCATAATATTTTGATCACCGAAATGCTGGCACATTTATAATTATATCTTTTAGTGAGTGATTGAGTAGGTTGATTACGCCGCTTTTAGCAAATTGACTATACCACGGCGAGGGAACATCAAAAGTGGACTTCACGTATTGTACCTATGTGGGGAATCGAACCCTCCCAGGTGACACGCCAACGCTTTAACCACTAGATACCCTACCGCCCTAACGTCTTTGAAATACATGCATATATCCCGCCTTACCACACTGCAAAACATAGCGCCTTTGATGTCTTATGTAATATATACCGTATGTATTATGCAAAAAGAAGCAATCCCTCACGTGGCGATCTATTTGTACCAGTAAAATACTCCGCTGTAGACGAGACTCTGTGTTAAGAATGAGTGTCGGGATTCTCGTAAGTCTTCTGAATTACTAGGCGAAAGACGGACGGAAATTGCTACGGCGTACAGGCAATTTCGCAATTAGCATTGAAATCTTATAAACTGATTCTTTGGCGATGCTGTTCTCAGCCTGCAAGAGGACTTACCAATTCCACAGATCCGTAATGGCGCCGGCTGAAGACACCTCGTCTGGCAGCAAGATCTGAGGCAGGGGAGCTGTAAGCAATAAAAATGCAAATAAGTATATGCCAGTACATTCATAACACGAGTAAAAGAACCAAAAGAGTTATAAATTGTAATCTTCATTGTATGGATATTCCTGTTAATTCACGGGTTCAAGAATGATAAGAATATATACGGAAGAGATTTTGTTCGTTTGTTTTTTAACGCCGGACTCAGCAATATTCCAGCTGTATGACGGCGGTCTGTAAATAACCACGTCTGGACCAAGGGCTCAATGTCAGTGATAAAGACAATTTAAGCATAAGTATTAAGCTTTTTATTATCAATATGGTTCAAGATAAGCGAGGTTGTAGACAGACGGGTTATGATTCACACGCCTCAACACATTGTTGACGTAATACACACAACAATTCTGACGCAAGTCTCGATTATCTGCCGAAACGGATTTCATATGGCGTAAGGGGCCAAATAGTGATGAAAGGTATATGAATTGATCACTCAAAATAATTGATGACACCAGGTGTTAAGGAGCCTGCTCTCTCTGTTGCACACAAGTTCAATAATATAAATCGTCAACGCCAGGGTGAAGCAGTCACGATTATCCTACGACACAGATTCCACTGGGAGTAAAGGGTAAAATAGCCGTCAATCAGTGATGACACCGGGTGTTCGCGAAAAGGGTAAGCATGTCCTGCCGTACCCGTACCCCCCGCCATTCGTACAATTTGCAGAAAAAAGTATGTGTTTGTTGCTGGCACGTGACTTCAGCTTCTGCCATGCCAATCAGTAAGAAGGTGAGGAATTAAAATATATTATACTAATCTTGCACTACCCCACGTGCTAAAAGCAGAGGATCAGAAAAATATACAACAAACCTGTAGCAACATGTTAGTGATATAACCTTAGAGGTTATAGAGTTGCACGTGCTAATTGGCATATCAGGCTTGTTTACGATATGGTGAACAACAGTTCCCAACTCGAGGCTCCTAATATTATGTTCAGAATCAAACATATATGAAAATATTATAACGGTTTTATCAACTCACTCAGATTGACCACACGGTGGAGATAGATATCGGGTTTTTTGAGCATTGGCGTACATACCCTCTCCCCAAGGGCTTTAACATCAACTCGGATAGATTTAACATGTGTCCACAGTAAAAGTACTCGATATACTATACATACATGTTATACGTTCGTCTTACAAACAAACCCCAGTTTGACCGTGAGAAATATGCACATGTGAGGCCGTCATAGAATTGCCTCTTGTGTGCAAGCCACGCTGAGAGTCTGTCCTTGAAAGGACGCTGCATGAACAGATGCGTAGTGAAAGAACATTTATAATATAAGTAAATATTTCAGTTTAGCTAGCGCTGTTCGCTATTGAAACCAATGTTTGCATGGTATGTTTTGAAGGCTATAGAAATGGTTCTTGTAAAGGTGAACATACGCTATTTAGCTGTACATTTATGACGTGTCATGATCACAGCTATAGAAATGAATCACATCTGCCGCTTTGATGTCATATTAACCGTTTAATAGCAAGATGTCAGTTCGAATTTGCACCAGTTACAGTGGATCACCGATCACTGTCGTCAGTATGTCCTACCTGTGCATCAATATTCAAACTTCATCATACGTGACCATTGATAATGAATGGTACGTAAAAAAAATATTATTATGTGTCCTTGAGTGAGTGAGTGAGTGAGTGAGTGAGTCAGTGAGTGAGTCAGTGAGTCAGTCAGTCAGTCAGTCAGTCAGTGAGTCAGTCAGTCAGTCAGTCAGTCAGTCAGTCAGTCACTCAGTCACTCACTCACAAATAGCAATATATCCATAAACGACGGAGCACCAGAATATATTGGCTTCAATTATTGTCCCCATGGGAATCGAACCAGTGAATTGAACAAACCAACGCTGCGAGGCTATTTTAGTCGGGGTGTATACGGGGTCAATTACACACAGAACATGCATAGAAATTTCTGCATATAGTCTAGAAATACATTTTTTATGTATTTGCAAGTCGCAAGTTTGTCACTGACACCCTGGTATAACCGGATCATATACATACACTCGAATAAATGGAATGTGTTGTAAGCTTCTTTACAAAGCCTCTCACCAGCACTTACTTCGTCTAAAAATATGACTTTAAAATGTGAAGGATTTTTTCATGTATAAAACATAATGCTTACATTCAGACCTCCCTACATGAATCCACGTCCAACTCCTCAATCAATGGTTCTCGTTTTCCAATCTCTATTCGTCACAGCAGGTGGTATCACGGAATGGAGTTTCCGATATGTCGGAATGCTTTAATGCCCCAACCCACTTGTGATTTCCACATGTGATCAGGGAACATGCTTGCCACTGACATCTCTAACTTAATCTTCAGAGCGTGGGTTATCGATGAAAAAAGAATAATTCTGCTTCTTCTCTTGCACGTCTTGGTCTACATCCCTGGGTGATTAAATCCATATTCCTGTCACGTTTATTCATAACCCCAAGCCAACTTAGATACAATATCAATATGTACCACCTTATAAACTGACGACCAAAACCAACTTTACCACTTTAAAAAAGAAATTGCGACAAAAACACAATTTCAAACTAATTCAATGCAAAACACATCATCCAGACACAACAACGCTCTCTGCAGAAATACGTCAACGGCACGAGGTTTTTTTTGTAGAAAATTCGAAAAAGTGAAAAACACTTGACGCATGGGCAACTGAAACTATACGTGCATTAAGGGTACATAAATGATACAGACGGCATGTCAGAAACTCATACTGATGAAACAGACACAACAGAAATGTCACGAATGAGGTGAGGTGAGGTGAGGTGAAATTGGGTTAAACGTCGCGTCCAAGATTATTGCACTTATATAGCGACGTGCATGCACGTGTATGTGTGTGTGTGGCTGCTTGTACTAGTCCGGACTGATGCCGATTTATAGTGCTAGCTCACTGAGATACCATGCCGCGGTTTAACATGAATACCCCACTCAGACACAGTATACTGACTCCGAGCCGACCAGTCCTTGTGTTAGCCCCTTAATGCCGAGCGCCAGACAGGGTAACAACAAGTACAATCTTTTAACGTCTTTTTGTATGACGCGGCCCGGGATCGAACCCTGGACCTTCCGCTCTCCGGGCGGACGCTCTACCACAAGACCACGGAGGCGGTCTGTCACGAATGACATGCGAACAACGCGAGTGTGCCCTGGGTACGATACAAATTGGAGCCACCCATGTCCACATTGATACAACTTTCGGTTGCTCCCGTGTTGCTGTAACTAACCTGATGCAACGTTACAGAATGATCAGGCAGACATCAGACAGGCCAAGAACAGGCAAACGCAGGGTAACTACGCCCAATGAAGACCGGTACTTTCGTACTTTGCATCTCTGGAATCGATTACTGACAGTGCCTTTGGGCATATGGTTAGTCGACAGACAATGGCCAGGCGACTCAGGGCTGACGGAATTAGGGCTAACAGACCTTACAGAGGACAGTTATTGACAGCGCAACATTGTCGTCAGAGATTGAGATGGACAGTACGTCGTTGGCAGCGAAGTGAATGGCAGTGGGATCTTCTTCTCTGATGAAAGCCGGTTCTGCCTGTTCAGAGCTGATAGAGGACATCGTGTTGGTGGAGGGGGTGTTATGGTATGGGGAGGAATGTGTGGGCAGGAGAGAACACCACTGGTCATCATTAACGGCAATTTGACAGCTCAGCGTTAAATGGATGACATTCGTCGTCCGATTGCCCTACCATTTCTACATCAGCTGCCACGTGGTGTCCTTTATCAGACTGACAACGCCAGACACTTCCTTGCAGCTAACAACGTCAACGTGTTCCCGTGGCCCGCTCGCTCCCCAGACATGCCCCCCATAGAACACCTCTGGGAGTTTTTGCGTGTCTTGTAGAAGGGGGTGGTCATACACGCTATTGATGTAACGTTCATTGGTCTTGAGTGATTTTAGATGTGTGTACCCTTTCTCTATTACGTTGAAAAGCTTGTTTTTGCAACCGCACCTTAATTCAAACTGTCATACCAATATCGGCTGCAGTTTGACTGTCAATTCAAATGTCGTTGAGATTTTGATCTTAACATTACATTTTACTTCATGCTTCTGTCCTTTTGGGTTTTTAAACTTGAGTAATTTAAAATTAATGCAAAGTTTCTCTTGGCCGTCAGTTGATGTAAATTGCAAAGCCAGAGAATATCCAGTCTCGATTATTCGACGAAACAGATTTCATTTGGAGTAAAAGGCAAAGAAGCTTGGAGGGGAGGTGGTTAGGGCACATCATGGTAGTGTCACCCCAAAATATGATAGTCTCTAGGGGAGTGTCAGAAAAATAATACATATATTTGGGGAAGCCAGGGCAAAATTATCCTCGGTCAAACGTCTCCATGCCTGCAGTTGTGGATTATGCCTAAGTGGTAAACGTTAAAACGGTACACGAGTTCGATAATGTTTGCCTTTCATCACCTTGATGAAATTGTAAAACACAACTCATTCGCTCGTTAATCCTGGAATCTTATCACAGCAAGAATGTACACAGTTTTACTTCCCTTATGGCAATATTCCAACAATAACACAGAGGGTGACACCAGAAATGGGATTCCTAAATTGTACACACATTAGCAATCGAACTAATGTCTTCGGTGTGACCCACTAGGCTTTACCACCACCACCCCAAATAACAATATGTGTCTTCCTTGTTAATGTCATTACCCGAGTCCCATATATCACTGTACGAGGTGAGGATATATTTCTATCTGTTATTAATACAAATAGCACGGAAGCTTTAACTGTTCGTCTTGTCATTAATGCAACATAGCTGCCAGACATTCCTGGTCATACTTGAATCGATTTCCCACCCACTATCATATACATATACATTGATATCCCAGGGACAATGTGCTGATGTAGATATCATGCTTGCGTTCACAATGCTTCTATTCATAGTAATCACTGCTCATAATAACTTGTTGTTATTCGTGTAAAGTTCGTAATCATCATAACTTGGATGTTGGAACGGTGTTCATAACACCGCTGAATCCATTATCACTAAACAACAAAACACAGTGCGTGACACTCTGAAAACTGAACTCGTATTAATGACAAGAAGGAAAAGATCACGTTTGACGTCAACAGGTTACCTGTGTGTTAGAAAGTAATTTGATCAGGTTGGTCAATGGATGGTTCAAAGACAGAATTATTGCTGAATTGCAGGGATTTAGATAGATTTTATTCGAATGGAATGGAACTATTTAATCGACTCTCCAAAGAATTATAAACAGAATATATAACTAAAGGCGTGTTGACATTGGGGTTTTAACGTCACGTCCAAGATTATTGCCCTTAGATAGCGACGTGTATGCTTGTACTAGTCCGGACCAATTAATGCCGATTTTCAAGTGTTGGACTAAGATAACATGCCGCAGTTTAACATGAATACCCCACTCAGACAGAGTATACTGACTCCGGGCCGATCAGTCCTTGTTTTAGCCCTTTAGTGTCCAGCGCCAGACAGGGTAACAACAAGTACCATCTTTTAACGTCTTTTGGTATGACGCGGTCGGAGATCGAACCCCGGACTTTCCGCTCTCCGGGTGGACGCTCTACCATTAGACCTTGGAGGCGGTCACATATGACTAAAATGAGTATTTGTTATCAACATACGAAGGAATCCTTAACTTTATTCTACTAAATATACACACTTCTGTGGATCGATGCTCATGATGTCAATCATTCGATTGTCTGGTCGACTCGATTTTTACAGATCGCCGTCATATAGCTGGAATATTGCTGAATGTGGCGTTAAACAACAAACAAACATACATGTCCTATTAGGTATAGAACATCATTCCTTTGTAAAGCACACATAGACCAATTTGTCAGTGAATATACGGTTATTTATCACGCCGGAGTAACAGAACATATGTGTATAATTTCAGTTGTAGGAAGACAGAGAGTATGTAAATGAAACGCCTATCCATGTGCATCCTATGATAGTACTCTCCATCTTTTCATCGCCATTCATATCCTTCCACAATTTATAGGATTTAAGAACCAGAACCACCAGAGTATTAAAACAAACCCACACCCACGGCAACCGTTATCGATCCCGAGAGCCAAATAGCCATCTCACTCTAGATAAATCACAAGTATCTTAACAAGGCTCTGTCCTATCTTAGGGGAGTTAAAGACACTAGATCCCTCCATCACACAGAGTGATGAGGACGGCGTGGAGGAAACGAGACAAGGAACAAGTAATTGGGGTCTTTAAGGGGGCCAGCTTGTACCGTTGTGGCTCTAGCATCTATAATCATACATTCTAGAAAAGAGGGTTTTCGTTTCATAATTATTTCATGAGGTAACACTGGTTTATAAGATAATTCAAGATGGTATCCTTATTTCTGACAGTTCAACGTGTTGTTTCAGATGTGATGTGAGGTGAAATGGGGTTAAACATCGCGTTCAATATGATTGCACTTATATAGCGACGTGTATGCACGTGTGTGCATGTGTGGCTGCTTGTACTAGTTCTGACTAATGCCGATTTTATAGTGCTAGCCAAATGAGATACCATGCCGAAGTTTGACATGAATACCCCACTCAGACACAGTAAACTGACTTCGAGCCGACCAGTCTTTGTTTTAGCATATTAAGGGACGCAACTCTGCACAGCGAATCGCGGCGCCTTAGACGACTGGGCCACCCGTCCCCCAGGCAGGGTAAGAACAAATACCATCGTATAACGTCTTTTGGTATGACGTTGTAGAGGATCGAACCCCCGGCATTCCGTTAAACGGGCAAACGATCTGCCACTAGAACACTGAGGCTGTCTTGTTGTGTCAGAGGAAAATGAGGTCTATGACTATAGTGGAACCTCGTAGAATCCGGACGGTTCCGTTTCAAGTAATTAGTTCGGATTAACGAGTCTTGGGCACGAAAGAATGTCGTTTTGAATCTGTTTGGTCTATTTGTCACAAAGGGCTCTGTCTTAAGAAGCTGTTTATCGCTGTTCTTATTGTATGTATATCTTGTATCTGTGTGTGTGTGTGTGTGTGTGTGTGTGTGTGTGTGTGTGTGTGTGTGTGTGTGTGTGTGTGTGTGTGTGTATCAAACACCAGGATGCATCGCACATTGAGATGATTCTGTTAACACACTGTGCATTCTTAACCTATGACGTCAAATAGTACGTAGTATACATTCAAGGAACCAGGAACCAACGTCATGTTTTTCCGGAACCAGAACTGCGAACTGTGTGTGTGTGTGTGTGTGTGTGTGTGTGTGTGTGTGTGTGTGTGTGTGTGTGTGTGTAATTGTTCTGAAATCGAGCTGTCCAGATTAAACAAGTCCGGGCTAACGGGGTGCCATTGTACATGTTATTACGCGATCGCTTTCTGTTGATTCATGACCAGAGGTTTCAAGGAATGTGTCCCATTTTGTAAAATTCGGAGTATGATTAACACCAACATCTCGCACTTACAAAGCAAAATACATTAATGGAGACGGACAAGAACACTAACCTTGTCGTACACACTGGGGGTTTAACTGTATGTTCTCTCGGCATCTGTCTTCCTCCTCTTAACGAAGTAATGAAATATCTGAACATTTTTCTTCACATATTGCCACTTATACAATTGATACTGGTCCTCGAGGAGAGCCCAACGTAGATTGTACACATGCCTCGTACAATATTTCTAACACGCATGTTAACATCAACAATATTTCTGGTGTTTCGTTCGTGCAAAGGACAATCAACATGTAAGAGTCAGTACTGGCGTCGTATCACTAAATCAGTTCTTTGGGCTGTGTAGTCAGTCATGTGTAGGGCATAGATTGTCAATCGAATGCACCGCGTCACGAATATGGTTTCATATAGCACGAGATTGACTGCTCAACAATCTAACAGTCGAGGGAGTTATATGTTAGAGTGCAAACATATTCTCGATACGTTATTAAAGTAGTGTTGACATGGAATATTTTACTATCTATAACATAAGTGTCCAAGTCTCTTGATATTATCTGTTTCCAGAAATGATCGTAACAACGCTCGAGAAATATCGTCAAGACTACCAACAATCACAGTATTGTACTGGAAACAATTCTAATGAGCGTTTTACTATGGTACAAACATATATGGTGTTGCACAAATGGACATAATCAACGTCTTTATCACAACTGTTTCGGTGGTGACTTTAACACAGTTCTCACGCAAATCATACTTGCTGTGGACACGACACTGCAACGTCGCCTGATAAGAAAAAAGGGAAAAAAAGAGTTGATCATCCGTACTATCTTATCCTTGCTTAATTATCCAACTTCTAAATCCAACCCAAGATCGTATAGATCTTCATATGTCCAGCTTATCCCACACGTCTCCCTGTCTGCAAAGTAATGACCTTCTGTGATCCACTCATATGATTTCCATCTGCTTCGGCAGATATTTGAGATTTATTATTTTCTGGCGTTGACGTTTTAAATCCACATATTTTTCATGTAAACCTTTTTATGCACAGACAACTAGGATATATGTTTCTTCTTGTCAAATAGCATGTTTTGTCTTATCGAGTGACCTGACAAAGTTGACATTTTCATTTGTGTCACGAGTGAAAATGTCAACATATTTCAGTCACGACATGAGAAAAACATGAAATTTGACAAGAAAAAACAAATGTTATATTTATTAAGTATTGCTTATTGATCTTGATGATCATTGAAACAGACAGAAATGTGTTCCAGAAGTGTTATTTTAATGTGGTGAAATGTCGATTTCAGATTTTCAGATCACTGAATGCATAAGAAATTGTGTACCCTTTCTGTAATGGTTCAAGTATCACCGAGTCATGCTGGAACAGTACGGTTCACATAATATGCCACAGGCGTGGGAGCTGACCTACCCGCCGGTATCTTTACACCATTATCAGAAACATGTACCACCTGCACAGCAATATGAGGTGGCCCGTGCTACCTACTCAGAGACGGGTCGGGTGGCCCAGTCGTCTAAGGCGCCGCGATTCGCTGTGCAGAGTTGCGTCCCTTCGGCACGCCAGAAACCTATGATTGTGGGTTCGAATCCCGGTTCGCCCCGATTATGTTTCTAGGTTTGTCAGCACCATACCCGTGCGCGTGGGTTTCACCGAAGTGGTAAACGTCCTAGACCTGCATCACTTCGGGCTTTCCTCCCACATTAAGCTGACACGCCGCGATATAACTGGAATACTGTTAAAAGCGGCGTTAAACCCAACTCACTCACTCACTCACTCACTCAGAGACGGGTCAATGCTCAAAGGAAGGCATGTACGAATATACAGTTGATATGTATTGTGCTCTTGTGTCTGACCCTGAAGTTATCTAACGGGATATAATGGTATCACGGTCGTGAACATTAAGATCTGAATGTAATGTGTCTTTAATTATTCTATCGATGATGTTTTGGTATGCGAAGGTAGCTTTGTTACTAAATTTTCATGCAAACGATTATCTCTTAGATTTATTAATCATTGGGATTTATATTAGAAGCTGACAGGGTGATATATAGGAGAAAGAGTCACGCAACTCGAAGCCAGTCATTATGTAATTATTCTTGACATTTAATCTGATACACTGTTGCTTTTTCTCTGTATGTATTATTGTTGCTCAACAAGATCATAAAGGTGGTTTACTTTCAAATATATGTGTAAACAAGATAACGTAGTTACAACGTTGTTAGTCTATAACCCCATTAGTTCAAAAACTCGTTAATCCGAAACGCGTCCGGACCTCGTCAGTACGAAAACCCGTTAGTTGGGGACACTCTTGTCCGGACATCGTTAGTTTATATACATATGAGTAGTTTCACTTAGCATCGATCACCGTGTTTCACCAGATATGTTGGACTGGGGCACGTATTTACAAGCATATGACTGACTTTGATAAAAATCGCCAATCATAACGGTATTTCAGGTTATTTCACAGCGTGTCAGCTTGATGTAGGAGATAGTGAGTGCGTGAGTTGGGTTTAACGCCGCTTTTAACGGTTTTCCAGTTATATCACGGTGTGTCAGCTTATTGTGTGAGGGAAGTCCGAAGTGATGCAGGTCTCAGACGTTTACCACTTCGGCGAAACCCACGAGCATGAGTATGGTGCTGACAAACCTAGAAACAATCGGGGCGAGCCAGGATTCGAATCCAAAATCATAGGTTTCTGGCGTGTCCATGGGACGCAACTCTGCAAAGCGAACGGCGGCGACTTACACGACTGGGCTACCAGTGCCGAATAACAAGTATATGACAATAACTGAACATATACCTACAACTTAGACCATTTGGAGGAGTTTCTAGTTTCAGGGAGTATTGACTTTTTACATGTTCACATTAAATCTCGTGTTGCTGTTGAGGAAAGAAATCTAATTCCATTATCCCAAATTGTTTTTAGTGACTGTCTAGTTCTAGTTGATGCTGGCTTTATGATAGCTGACAAGTGTTAGGAGTATTGAATTTAATCACACGTCCCTGAGCGAGAAAGAAAGTCGATGAAATCGTATCGTCTCGTGTTAGTATTCTCTTGATATGTACTCCTCGCAGTGGAAAGACCTTAGATGAATTAGCATGTGACCTTTAACACCATTCCCAACGGCAGTAGGGGTCTCTGTGTTGGAAGACGCCAGCGGAGTCGTTTTCCTTGATGTGCCGTGTCTATATACAGTAAGTTATAACGAACTCAAAGGGACCACTTATTTTAGTTCGTAATAACCGTAGTTCCCTATAAGCATATTTACAGCACATATACAACAAATGGCCGGGACTAAAAATAAGTTCGTTATAGCGGTCAGTTCTTTGTAAGCGTGTTCGTTATAAACATAGTGTTCTGTACTTACAGATTTCACGTCAATGTAATAAATACTGTAAAAAAGTGATCCGCGAAGTAAAGATTGCATTGCAGCAATGACATCATCCGAAACATTGTGCAGTGTAAAAAATAGAATATTAACAGTTATTTGAGTTTTACACAGTCCCGAAATGAATGTGAAATATTATGAATGGATGACTAAACATCAGTGATAACACGAGGGCATAAGTGTGAGGTTTTTGGAGCACGTTATATACAGAAAAAGAGCAACGTTTAATCCTTACACTTCGTGCACTAATTGCCATCATGCTAATCCTATATGCCACACTGTATCGATTCTCGCACAGTAAAAGGCAGGAATCGATAACGGGGCAAATCCAATCATTGGGTTTGAGACAAATGGGTTGATCCTTAAACAATGAAACGTCCGCCACACAGATAGACTAAGATAACAAACAACCTAATCCTGCAACCTGCCAACAACAGTTAATAACTTTAGTTTTCTGCTGGGTTTGCTTTGAAGTAGTTAGCAGCATTGCTATGTTGTACGATGCGTTGTTATATACAATGAAAGTCTCTTTAAGCATACATTTGTGTATATCAATCAGGCGTATCCAACTATATCATACTTTACTCAGCATATAGAAAACCGTTTGAAGAAAGATATTTCATTTTATATTTATTTAACGATGTACATTATAATACTCCATTACATTACAAAAAATGTCTTCATTTCAAAATAGTGGAAAGAACACTGTAGTGATCTCATCAAAATTTAACACAAATTACATTGTTATGGCGAATCTGGGATTTGAACCCAAGACCAAAGGTGACTGGGCCACCCGCGCCCAACTACAATTTTTCGACTATAACGGTACATGTACATTGTATTTGTAAGTTTTGACCAGTTTCCTGTTTCATGTAGATAAACCCCTAAATATATCTGAATACATGCCAGACAAATGAGCGTAGCACGGAAACCAATTCCACCATGTTCCCACAGGCGCTCCAGTGGTCTGTCACAGTGAAGACCTTATTATATACTGAACGATAACGAAGGAGATCATGATTATTCTGGGAGATATTTTGTGAAACTGAGTGCTTAGTCTTTGCTAAAAAACATCCCAAAAATCTCCATGGCCCCTAACTTTGTTTGGTCAGTATATATGAGCATATGGACCGTCGTTGTTAAAGCGTTCGCACATCAAAGACACGGTTTCGACTCCCGCAATTGGCATTATTATTTTTTAAATGCTTCATATCCCCTGTCATGATGTTGCTAAGACACTCCAAAAAAGGAAGGAAGACTCAATCAACAATTATTCTATATAATTCACATGTCTAAGTAGATTCATTCTGGAATGTGATGCTACATTAAGTATGTAGGCTTGTACTCCGTAAAGATCCGGTAACAGCCTGACTAAAGTGTTAGGATTAAACATTGCTCCTTTTCTGTATATAACGTGCTCCGACTAACTGGATCGGGTTGTCAGGCTCGCTGACTTGGTTGAAGGATCATGATGTCATCATATCCAGATCAATGCTCATGATGTAAATCAAGGTGTTACGTGGTCCAGACTCGATCATTTACAGACCGCAGTCATATAGCAAGCATATTTCTGAGTGCAGCGTTTAGCAACAAACAAACATACAAAGTTATGTGTGTGTATATCAAACACGAGGATGCATCGCACATTGAGATGATTCTGTTGACACACTGTGCATTCTTAATCTATGACGTCAAATAGTACGTAGTATTACATTCAAGGAACCAATGTCATTTTGTTCCGGAACCAGAACTGCGGAGCATGGGAAAGGTGACCACTGACCCTCATGTTCCCTAAAGACCAACTTGGTTTGGCCATAATCACGAAATAAATCGTTCAAAGGATGTAATTCTGCTGCAGAGTCCAGACTGAAAATCTAAGGTCTCTGCGTATGTTTCCTGAAGGCAAAAGGTAATTTGAGGCCTTAATAACAATCCCCTGTGAGACGAGGCTACCCGCTGGTCGGTGATGTAGTGTAATAGACCCCTCTGAAAGAGATCATTTAAGCTTGGTCGGTATAACAGAGACCTCTGTCCTGCATAGAGACCGCCTGTGATAAAATAAATTAAATATGTATGCTAATTTGGAAATAAAATTTCCATTGAAATCGCGTCCTCCCTATTGTGACGTTGAGTACGCAGATGGCTTTAAACTGAGATGATTATCAAGATTTGTTCGTATGGAGCCAATACTTCACAATAACGAGACATCCAGAGGAACAGGAAACACTTTCTGCGCTTATCGTTGAGATAAGAAATTTGAAACTGCTCCCAACAAATTAGTTTCAACACAGAAAAAAACGATTAAGAGATTGGAAACTAGAATTCGGTTGTGGTATATTGTTTCCATATATACATCAATCTATTCCGATATTTTACACTACTGTAGCTTTGAGAAGACAATGAAACGACTCTGGCATATATTTTAATGTGGTTCATTAAGCTAAGATCAGCTTTCCATCATCTACTGTTACTATGTCTTATAGGTCCACTCCCCAGGGACCTGAGAGAGAAAATTGAGTTCACTCTAATCCAGTGACCATGGTGCGCATTCACTTGGTGAATGAAATTTGGCGCATAATAAATGCACATATAAGAAGTGTTATTATTAAAGGTCTCTTCGGACGCAGAGGTTCCTTCATCTCAGGGCAATAATAGTCCTACAACAACGTCCTTCTATTATGCATACAACTGGTGAGGAAATTAAAGGACACGAAGTTAGGCAAAGAGGTTCCATGCATCGCATCAATTTGATCCTATTTCCTTTGGGAAAACGGGTAGGGTTTCTTGCAGGAAGTTGCGTGGATAACCTGCTTTGGATTGCTTTGGTGTACAGATGCCTACGAAAAGAAATATGAGCATACCTCATTTCACCGCGGCAATGACCTTTGTCCACGACATATGGTCATCGAGATTAAATCAGGTTAATCGACCAAGTGGAATTATCACATTAATCATCATCGTGAGATATCGTGCGAATAGATTATTCTCTTATGACAATAGTTTCTCTACAATAAGACTCATTATATTGAGAGTTTAAGGCGATGCTTGAAGGAAAGTACATGTCAATGTGTAGTAAAAGTACAATTTGCCGAACATATCTACTTGCAACGTGAGGTCTTGGGTAATTTCACATACAGAAACTGAAATTGAAGGAAAATTTATTTTAAATATATAATTATACAAAGTTTATATACAGTAAACTACGGTTATAACGAACTCAAAGGGACCTCTAATATAACCGTAGTTCGTTATAAGCATATATACAGCATAACTACAGCAAATAGTCGGGACAAAAAAGTTAGTTCGTTATATCCGTCAGTTCGTTATAAGCGTGTTCGTTATAAACGTATTTTGCTGTAATTCAAATCTGGGCTATTATAGAGATAATATACACAGTAACTGTTGAGTAACTGTTATCAGTTTAAACGATGCTCTTCTCTTTCAACATGCACGGGGTGCTGGGGATCAATTCTAACCCTGATTCTCCATGGTTTAGGTTATCCGATTACGGGGTTCTAGCAGAGAAATTCAAATAGTTGGGGGTGTTATAGTGGAGGACAAAAACTCAGGGCATGTCAGATAAATAGGAAAACCCCAGAGTGACTCGTAGAGGTTTACAACTTTGGTGAAACTCGCGAGGAGGTTTGAAGAGAACATGAAATAGACGTTCATTCTAAACTGTCCATGTCTTGACTGACCACCACTCGCATTCAATCCTTCAGAAGAATATGACCCTATACAGAAACATTTTGATTGCATTTGATAGAGTTGGATTGTGTTTGGACATCTTTAGATTATGTGGTGTTGAGCGGTGTGCGCGATTCCAAAATATGGACACACATGTAAACAAGGTAATTCTGGGTTAAATTGGGTACCTCAGGGTCTGGGTAGGTTGGAAAGGTTTTGTTTTTTTCAAGTGTCCATTCTGTGATCTGTATGCTTATTTGTGGCGTTTATCAGCTTACGATGTAGATTATCATTTACAAAGGTACACAGAATATGCAACCCTGGGTAGGAAAGGTGTTTTTTCTTAAGTGTCCATTCTGAGATGTGTATGATTATTTGTGGCGTCTATCAGCTTACGATGTAGATTATCATTTACAAAGGTACACAGAATATGCAACCCTGGGTAGGAAAGGTGTTGTTTCTTAAGTGTCCATTCTGTGATCTGTATGCTTATTTGTGGCGTTTATCAGCTTACGATGTAGATTGTCATAAACAAAGGTACACAGAATATGCAACCCTGGATAACACCCAGGTACAGCGGATGCTCGCGCTACGCCACTGTGTTAAGCTACGGTTCATGTGTTCTGTGAAAGGGCAACGCTGTATTTATGATCCCTCCCTAGGCATGTCTATATCCCATTATATAGAACGCAGTTTACAATCTCCAGGCCGCATTTCCTGAGAGTGCCCTAAAGTAACTATCTCTAATTGCTATTATTTCATACACGGGAAACAATTGGCATCGCCACAGCCGTCATTGGTGAAATCAATATTTAAAAGACAGAGTGTCTAGTGCCTTTCTTTTATTGTGGTAGTCTTGTTAACATCGGCTGTATGTGCGACTTGGCTGTTATGTCGTCCTCATTCTACAACGTATTCCGTATATAACGTTAATTTGTTCCATTTCGATGCTATACACGACCACGCGGTACTATACATATCTCATGAGGTGCTTCTGTTGAGGTTGCAAGGTGTAAAATCAACAATATATTTAGGAACCTAACTACGTAGAGCAAGCAATCTGAGAAGCGGTGTTTAATAATTTGTTATCCCCGATACACATCCCTACATATATCGATCTCATGTATTTGTAATCTGTCAATAAGCAACATTTGTAAAGGTCAATCAGGAGGAATTACATTGTAAATGTCACCACACAAAATGGAAATATGTAATTGTCTCAGATACGGGGTAGATTATTTCCATTTAGATCTTGAAGAGGTTGGAAGTTACAAACATCATACATAGCATCAACTCGTTAAATCGAAATATCGGGCAATCGGAAATATATCGTGATTGCCATAAGAAAAAAACATAATGTCGAAAAGGATTCACCCAGGACCATGAGACCCGTGAAGATCCGGGGTAGAATAGGTCTTCAGCAACCCATGCTTGTCATAAAAGGCGACTATGCTTGTCGTAAGAGGCGACTAACGGGATCGGGTGGTCAGGGTCGCTGACTTGGTTGATGCATGTCATCGATCTCAAATGCGTGGATTGATGCTCATGATGTCAATCACTGGAAACCCCAGGACCATGATGGTTTATCATATCACACGATGTTCAAGTCAACGGAGTTGACGAACGATGCTGCGCTGTACTGTATCGTAGATATATACGATAATCGAGATCCAAGACCAGTTGTATATTTCGGGAACTAAGTGGGAATAGTTGTCCAATAGTATTTGTACATCACAAGAAGAGACTCAACTGCCGGGAACAAGGAAATTATGCAGCCATGTGAGATGGTGGCTAAAACTTAAACAATGGAATGGTCATTTGTTGGTGATGTACTTGATACGGGTTTCATTGTTGGGCCTTACGTTTTCAGTGTTTCGGCGACAGTGTTCAGCCTGGTAACGTTTTGATAACGTTTGTAACTATTTTGGCCAAATGCAATTTTCTAGTGTAAGCTTTCTGTTGCACGGCAGTTTGGAAACCTCGCTGGCCATTCAATAATCGAGTGTGTCTTAGATTTAAATGTGTTTAAGATTCAAAACTAACTAACCGATATTGTTTCTAGGTTTCTAGGCACCATACCCGTGCTCGTGGGTTTCACCGAAGTGGTAAACGTCTGAGGCCTGCATCACTTCGAGCTTTCCTCCCACATTAAGCTGACACGCCGCGATATAGCTTGAATACTGTTAAAAGCGGCGTTAAACCCATCTCACTCACTTACTCATTTATTTACTTTTTCTAGCTGCTCGGGCATTGCACATGGAAAGTGGTCATTTGAAAAGTTTTCCCAAAGAGATCATCAGTGCCAGCGTGCATCTTCTTCAATGAGGTCTACGTGGTGAATATAGTGTGTCGCTGACATTTCGGTCTTTATGCTGGTCATTTGAACTACTATTTATCACCGATGGCCGAAGGCCACACGTTCTTAGTTTACTGCATACTTTGCCATGCTCGTATATGCCACCATTCCCCTATGGCCTTGATTTAAACGGTCGTAGAATGCTTTATAATGCCGACTCTATAGTTACAATAGGTTGGTTTAAAAGTGCACATGAATCATTTTGCTACAAAATGTCGCTTCTACTCGTTAAGATCTCATTATGTTCAGGATTTCAGAATTTCTAGCAGACTAGTCCTTGTTTTATCCCATTAATACCGATCGCTAGACAGGTAGCAACAAGTGCTATCTTGTAACGTCTGACGCGGCCGGGGATCGAACCATCGACCTTTCCGCTCTCCGGGCAGAGGCTCTATATACCAGACCACCGATCTGCACCATGTGACAACGTATTAGTGTGTGAGTGATCACACTGATTTTGGCAATATTCCAGCAAAATCACGGCGGGGGACAACCATGTGGGAAATCGAACTCGGAGTGACGAGCAAACGCTCTACCCACCTCGCTACCCCACCGTCCCTATAAGGTAATAAGCTGTGAACCAACAACAATTTCCAGGCAGATTTTGATTTTGAAATTGTTTACTTCAATATTGCTGGGTCTATCTTTTGCGGAAGCGTCGTAGGGCCACGGTAAATTTTTGTTGTTGTCTAAGTATCTCCAACGTAGGATTTATTATCTTCTACGTACGTAGGACTTAGTTTCTCCTACGTAGGACTTAGTAGGAGATACTAAGTCCTACGTAGGAGATACTAAGACAAAAACATTTCACCGTGGCCCTACTACGCTTCCGTAATCTTTAGTACAAGTTAACACCAATACACACTAACGAGCTTGGAGTAAAGTGCTGACACAGCATTCACAGTACATCTAAGTAAATACCAACATTAGCAAATATGAGTTGTATATTCAGCAGCTCCATCATCAACACATTAACGAAGTGGGATGACGAAATATCCATATGCCACCACGGGATATGTACAAAACAGTAATAACAGCCTATTCAGATACCTCGGACCGAAGTCCTCATTTTAGCACCGCCATTGTGACGAAGGGAAAAGGGAGCTTTGTCAAAAACAATTGAACGTGATTTGCTGCGTGGTCAACTGACGTGAACGAGAAGGTTTCTATGGTATTACTTGTCATGTGTTTCATGTCATGGTCTTTGTTTGCGTTTCAGCACAATGGAAAAGTAAAAATGATGTGTTTTTGACAGTGCCATCGGTGGGGCAGGATACGTTCACCTTTTCACAAACATCTGGTAGCATCACTTTTTGATAGTGATTCACAAACACATGCTCATGAAACAGACGGATTCGTAAATCGACTCTTCTTTCAGCAAAGCTTTTGTATGAATATAGACAGATTTATTTCGGTTTTGTTTTAAAAAAAAACGTTGTTACAGAAATCTATGTCAATACAATGGACGCCTAATGGTACCACATGATGCCGATTTATTAATGAATAGACAATACATGCTCGAAGTACCAAGGTTACATATAAGGATGCTATACGCGACAGATGTTGCTGTTATCGAGGAACAATACATTGAGCGGCTTTATTTAGAATGTCAACATATTATTCCAGAACATTTATCAATTCTGGTTTAATCATACTGGTTTGCTATTTACTAATTATTACTTGTGACACATGGCACACGACACATTAATACTAATGTCGGACTGTATTTGTACTAGATAAGATACGTTTATTTTGCAGCATATTGACTGCATAAATACTGCTGTTACTATGGATGCTTCTATTTTGTATGCAAAGTGTATCGTTTCCTAGCAGACATATTCAAATTATTATTTTAAGCATTTTGTCTTCAGTCAACATTGCACTACAGTTAAGATAAGGTAATCGTTAGTTAATACTAACATTAATACCTTGATGGTGAGATGAAATGGGGTTTAACGTCGCGTCCAAGATTATTGCACTTATATAGCGACGTGCATGCACGTGCGTGTGTGTGTGTGTGGCTGATGCCGATTTATAGTGCTAGCCCACTGAGATACCATGCCGCAGTTAAACATGAATACCCCACTCAGACACAGTATACTGACTCCGAGCCGACCAGTCCTTGTTTTAGTCCCTTAATGCCGAGCGCCAGGCAGGGTAACAACAAGTACCATCTTTTAACGTCTTTTGGTATGACGCGGTCAGGGATCGAACCCCGGACCTTCCGCTCTCCGGGCGGACGCTCTACCACTAGACCACGGAGGCGGTCTTAATACCTTGAATTCTTTATTAGAACTATGCATCTGCATGCTAAAGGTTATCACAATATTGCAATATGAAACACACGTACACGTGTGGATCGATATTTCAATGACTAAAACTATATTCACCAAAGCAACAACAGAAATGAGGTACTTTTAAAAGTTAAATTTGAACACGGTGAAATTCAATAAAACCAGAAAGCCCGATTAACATGTAAACGGTGCGAGTCAACATCTTTGTACTTATCGGAGGTCATTTACCCCGCTTTGGTACGCTGTAACCTACTTATATATTATGTATTAGTGGTGAGGTTTTACCTTAATGCCCGTTTCCTGAACAATTCTTCTGGCACAGTCAGTCGCTTCTCATAATTGGCTGATGGTGGAGTCCTGTTCCCTCTCTGTCTCTTAACAGAGCAGGACTTGGAACGAAATCGCATGTATATGGCTGACATAACTGTGTGGTTTAGTGCTGTTTATCCGTATCTCCGCATAGGGTCAGTGACGCGATGAAACGGAGAAATGCTCACTTGACGGTCAGTAGTACATCTTATCGCTAAGTACAGCCGCTGCTAAACAGCGGAGTGCGGCTGTTTCCTTCCACATGTAGCAGACGACCAACGTACAGTGTTCGCGCAGACGACCCGCGTGGCAGACGACAGCGGTCTATATATTTCCTTCCTTCCGAACAGATAGCATTATGTTCAGTTTGTTTACAAGTATTTGAGTCTATTTGGTGTTGAACTGTTAATGTCACAAAACGCACGTTGGAGCGATTTCCATTGAGACCACTACCGTTTGAGTTAAAAGCGATAGTAATAAACTGTGTGTTCGCTATGGCATTCACAGACTCCGTCTGTGAGTATTGATTCCTCTGGAATAGGTATGAAAATCACATGAGTTCGACGGCTTCCCGGGTATGTCCAAGCTGGTATGAAACTACATAACAACGCAAGCTCTGATTCTATGAATCAAAGTCACCTTGAAACAATACCTTGAAGAAATGGTTTAACTCCTATTTTACATCAATATCCTTCGTGATGTTATATATGATTCTCCTAACTTTGACACATCAGGAGTATGTCAATTCATGTAACCTGCGATGATCTCCCACCACTGGCTCAATCAATCCTTTTGTGGTAATTAATTCCGTCTTAAACCATGGACTGCCATGCCTCGATTGAACGTCTTCAGCTTTCCAAACTTGAGAATACAAGCAGTATCGACGCCTCCTTCACTGATTCAACAAGGTCTCCATCCAGAACGAAGCAACGGTTAAACAAACAGCACTGTTGTGATGTATTCGGAACACGTATTTCTTTCGAATCCGTTCTGGAAGTCTTTGATCTTCGTATCAAGTGTCACCAGTATTCAAGGTTCTCTTGTAATTTTTGTTTCCACAACCAGCTTCATGGCTGAGATAAGCTTCCTTCTACAGACAATACGCTTGCACAGTTCACGGCGTGAATGCATGTGAGGTGCGTAGTCCTAGCTGATTTGCCTGTCCGTTTGAACCCTGCAGCTCCGGGGGAGTGTCTATTATAGTTCCTTGAGTATCGGAGCAACAATTACTACTTCCTTTCCCATAATCCTTTCCCGCTATTGAATGGTTCCCCGTGTCTCGTTTGCGATCACATGACAAGGTCATGTGATACGGTTAAAGAGCCAGACTGATTCTTCGGGTGAGGAACCAATACAGAATGCTTGTCGGTTTTTCCGTCAACTAATATCAGGGCCGAGTTGATAGGCCTATTGATCGACCCTCCCTCTCTCTGGGGGCCAAAACACAAGCCATGTTAGCAACATGAACCGGATATTCCAAGACATATGGGGCTTGGACCAAAGTTGATATGGATGATACCGTACAAGGCACATTCAGCTGTTCCTCGGTGTCACCCGATCCCATTCACACTTATCCGTGATAATGTCAAGTACCTAATATTTGGCATATTTCTGCATAGTTGCTATTGTGATCTGGTAATTCGTTGAACAGAGGCTTCATTGATCATACGATTGACGGTTCGAATGACATTCGCCCTAATTATGAGTGTGAGTGAGTGAGTTTGGTTTTACGCCGCTTTTATTAGCAATATTCCAGCACTATCACGGCAGGGGACACCAGAAATGGGCTTCGCACATTGTACCCATGTCGGGAATCGAACCCGGGTCTTCGGCGTGACGGGCGAACTATTTAACCACTAGGCTACCCGACCGCCCCTCCCAAATTTGGATCCACGGTGCGTCAGCACCAACGTCCTGAACGTGTAAGGCCAGCATTACTTCGGGCTTTTCTCCCACATAAGTTGACACGCAGCGGTTAGACTGAAATACTGTTCGAAGCGATGTCTGCTGGTATGGTTTTCCTGTCTACAGCTCAATTGTTGTCTACTGGGGAATTTAAACGATGTATGTTAAAGTCAATTTGGCAAGGGTATGAGGCAGATGATAATCAAAGAATGAAACCGATATCATTGTCTTGAACAAAAAGTGAATAAATTCACATCATACCTACATGGTTCATGGGGATTCTGGGGAAAAGGTGTCATCTCTTAACAGTATTTTCGATGATCCAATCATAAAATCTTCACCGCTATTTTCCCTCTTTCGCCAAATGGAATCTGTTTTAGTGGAGTATCGAGACGTTATTCTCTGGCGTTGATGGTTTATATATACAGGTAGGGATTTATTCTATATTATATATCTGATGATGAAATACTAAAAGTATAACTTGACATTTCACTCGAGTGAAACTTATTTTAGTCAGTCTCAATGGGACTATGGTTTTGCAAGTAAAATCATGACGATCAGTGAGATAATTAGGACTAGAAAATATTCTTTTCCTGTCAAATTACATGTTTATCATGTGACCTGTGATAAAATAGACAGACACAGGTTCTTCATATACACTTGTATTCAAAATTCGACTGCCAACACAATACACCTCCTGCACTCACACTGCCTGCCTAGAGCAAACCAGGATGGCCGCCGTAGAGTCATTCTCAAATCATAGACGGCAGTTTCGTATTCGAGGGGAAGTTTCGTATCCACACATTAACAACCTGAACACGTTAACATTTTGACTCCTAGTTACACTGCTCATTTAAACATCAACTTTGTCACTCGGTGAGATTCCCAAGAAAAAAAAGGAAGAACAGCCAACATATTTATATATCGCTTACAACACCATGGTCGGACGTTGGAGCGATTTTCATTGAGCCCTCTACAGTTTGAGTTAAAAGCGATAGTAATAAACTGTGTGTTGGCTATGGGTAGGCAGAATCGATCGTTCTCAGGTCGAAGTCGTTTTTTCGACCTATCGGATAAATCGATGTGTTTATTGTTATTTGCAACACGGTACAGATAACCAACCTGCACTGACAAGGCAAAGGACACGACGTGTGTCAGACATGAAGCCTGGTTGGTTGCTGGGTATATTCCAAACGGTTTATCAGCACCCCCTTGTGGAACTCCGGGTAAAAAACCCCACAGGTTTCCCCCTACTGTGCCACTTTTGTGTATAGAACTTCTTAAAACAGCAACAGGATTAAACTATAGTCTGTTTCTGTCGCCTGGCAATAGACTCAGCTCAAGAGAGACATGAAACTTTTCAACCTTTCTTTCCTCCCGATGAAGGGACAAGACGCAGCCCCGACCCGACAGCCCCACGTAGCTCTACAAACAATAAAGTTGTTATTCAAAACAGTTTCATGTTTTAATGTTCTGTGTCATCTCCATGGTATCAAAGATATAACATGTTGTAGAACAAGTTGTTATGAATCAGCCTTATAAAACAAATAAATTTGTTAACGCGGCTTTTCCTAAAATTAATAAATTGTTTTGCCGAGTTTTCAAGCAGTAGTTTAAAACCGATACTTCGACTCTGCACTTGTTAAACGACCCGTTAAGACCTGGGGTAGATTAGGTCTTCAGCAACTCATTCTTGCCGTAAAAAGCGACTATGCTTGTCGTAAGAGGCGACTAACTTGATCGGGTGGTCAGGCTCGTTGACTTGGTTGATGCAGGTCATCGATCTCAATTGCGTGGATCGATGTTCGTAATGTCAATCACTGGATTGTCTGGTCAAGACTCGATTATTTACAGCTTATAGCTGGAATATTGCAGATTGCGGCGTTAAACAACAAACAAACTTGTTAAACCGACTCACGGAATTCATGAGTGTAATGTTTTTGGAAAAGGGAGAAGCATTACTTCATTATCTCTAGCGTGTTAATAGAAAACAAGCACCATCCCAGATATCCGTACTTGGTTGCAACGTTCTCTTATGATCATGAATCCGATTATTCCCTATACGCGCAATGTGTTTTAAATTCCTTTCAGTCCATTGTAATAAATACCCCCGTCGATGACGTCACTTACAGTCACTTAAACAGTCTCAACAACTGAATGTATAATTTACACCTAATGATTATTAATCAGTTTCAACAGTGATTCCGTGCAAAATATAGCAAAGGAATCATCATGGGAAAAAAACAAAAGACATGATAAATCTATTTTGGAAAGAATTTCAGCGTTCTAACGAGTCGGCTAATGTGTTACCAAAGGAGAACTAATGTGAAGAAACTGCAAAGCATCTTGTCATCGGATACTTTAGTCCAGCAGTAATCTCACAGCCAGAACTGATTTATAAGCCAATATTTTCATCTTCCAACTGCGACATTTTTTACCTCTATTAGAACAAAGCACCGTCTTCCAATATCCGAAGACTCCACAAACTGTGATTGAGAACCCGATACGAGAACCTGCCCAGCCATCGCAAGTATCAGCGGCGCCCTATCTCATAGGCCTGTGGTGCATCGCCAGTATCTTAGTTCAACATGTGATTGCTTTATGCACCGTGGACGATGCATCAGAGTCTGTGCTTCCATGTTTCATTCACTGTCCTCATCAACGCTCGTATTACCGACGACGTGTATTTCCGTGTTTACGTAATGCACAGTAATAATCATGATAATGATAATACCATTTCTGACAGCAC
Source organism: Haliotis rufescens (assembly GCF_023055435.1). Taxonomy (NCBI): domain Eukaryota; kingdom Metazoa; phylum Mollusca; class Gastropoda; order Lepetellida; family Haliotidae; genus Haliotis; species Haliotis rufescens. The sequence goes on from NW_025964372.1 coordinate 27,155,420, forward strand.
GTCGTCAAGGATACCGAGTGAGCTATGAACCAAAATGTGAATTAATGAATAAATTTACGACAGTCGCAAAATGCATACGGCAAAAGGTGAATACGGGAGTAGCACCGCCACGATCTTTACGCCATGACGTCAATGCATAGTAGCTTCAGATTATCCACGTTCATTTGAAAATTCGTGAAATAATGAATAAAATAATAATAATAAATTATTCTAATCTGTACATAATAACCTTGACAGACTGACGTTGTACCTTACCGTTACATGTATTAAGCATTTTGTTAGATTTCGATGGTATTGTTCTTGTCTTGCTTTTCCTTGTCATGGTGTGAGGTATGAATCTGACGTCATGATAACGTAAAGTATTAGCGCGCGTACGTGCGTTCACAAGACGTGCACATGACGTGCACATGACGTGCGGGTATTGTCGTGACGAGTTGATTCCAGAAACCTCGCCACAACGTTGACCACAGCCAATTTACACTTGTCAGAGGGGTACTCAAAGTACGTGATCTAGACTACCAGTTGTCGGACTTTCATTTTTGTTGAAGCCTCGGTGGCTGAGTGGGTTAGATCGCTGACTTTGTGTACTTGCGATTAGGTGCCTCACTCTGGCAAGTGTGGGTTTGAATCCCGGACGGGACTCAACCCAAAAAAGTACTAGAATCTGTACTTTACTAAGAAAGTGTTATCCCAAATATAACATTTGTTAAACAGCAATTATAGCTCAACACACGTTTATTGACCAATTGACATCGTGGCTGTATTAATTCACGTTGATGTTATTATCTGTGACATACATCTTTGCGTGGAATATTATCAAAAACTGCTCCAAGTCTTGCTCTCTTATATTTACTGAACAAGGTTGGAAATGACGGCGTCGACACAGACACCAGTGTAGTAGCTCTGGATCTGGCATCTGCCCATCAAAACACTGATAATCTAATTTAACCTTAAAGTGAATGTAATTGGCGTACCATCCATTACAGTAGTGGAAACTCGACGTTGAAGGTCGTGACTTAATCATGTATCAAATGCAAGACTCCATTTGCACACTTCTCGTACACTTCAACCTACATTGAGACATAGGCAGCAGAGAACGGACTGTGGACACATGTGCGTGTGCACAGTAGGCACCGGAACACCAACAGTGTGCTCAAGCATAGATGTAGGCACCGAACACCAACAGTGTACTCAAGCATAGATGTAGGCACCGGAACACCAACAGTGTGCTCAAGCATAGATGTAGGCACCGAACACCAACAGTATACTCAAGCATACATGTAGGCACCGGAACACCGACAGTGTACTCAAGCATACATATAGGCACAGAACACCGACAGTGTGCTCAAGCATACATGTAGGCACAGAACACCAACAGTGTGCTCAAGCATACATGTAGGCACAGAACACCAACAGTGTGCTCAAGCATAGATGTAGGCACCGGAACACCGACAGTGTACTCAAGCATAGATGTAGGCACAGAACACCAACAGTGTGCTCAAGCATAGATGTAGGCACAGAACACCAACAGTGTGCTCAAGCATACATGTAGGCACAGAACACCAACAGTGTACTCAAGCATACATGTAGGCACCGGAACATCAACAGTGTACTCAAGCATAGATGTAGGCACCGGATCATCAACAGTGTACTCAAGCATACATGTAGGCACCGGAACACCAACAGTGTACTCAAGCATAGATGTAGGCACCGGAACACCAACAGTGTGCTCAAGCATAGATGTAGGCACCGGAACACCAACAGTGTGCTCAAGCATAGATGTAGGCACCGGATCATCAACAGTGTACTCAAGCATACATGTAGGCACAGAACACCGACAGTGTACTCAAGCATAGATGTAGGCACCGGAACACCAACAGTGTGCTCAAGCATAGATGTAGGCACCGGATCATCAACAGTGTGCTCAAGCATAGATGTAGGCACCGGATCATCAACAGTGTACTCAAGCATAGATGTAGGCACCGGAACACCAACAGTGTGCTCAAGCATAGATGTAGGCACCGGATCATCAACAGTGTACTCAAGCATACATGTAGGCACAGAACACCGACAGTGTACTCAAGCATACATGTAGGCACAGAACACCGACAGTGTACTCAAGCATAGATGTAGGCACCGGAACACCAACAGTGTGCTCAAGCATAGATGTAGGCACCGGAACACCAACAGTGTGCTCAAGCATAGATGTAGGCACCGGATCATCAACAGTGTGCTCAAGCATAGATGTAGGCACCGGATCATCAACAGTGTGCTCAAGCATAGATGTAGGCACCGGATCATCAACAGTGTACTCAAGCATAGATGTAGGCACCGGATCATCAACAGTGTACTCAAGCATAGATGTAGGCACCGGATCATCAACAGTGTACTCAAGCATAGATGTAGGCACCGGAACACCAACAGTGTACTCAAGCATAGATGTAGGCACCGGATCATCAACAGTGTACTCAAGCATACATGTAGGCACAGAACACCGACAGTGTACTCAAGCATACATGTAGGCACAGAACACCGACAGTGTACTCAAGCATACATATAGGCACAGAACACCGACAGTGTACTCAAGCATACATCTAGGCACAGACCACCAACTGTGTACGTGACCATACATCTAGGCACAGACCACCAACTGTGTACGTGACCATACATCTAGGCACAGACCACCAACTGTGTACGTGACCATACATCTAGGCACAGACCACCAACTGTGTACGTGACTAAATAAAATACATATTATCATAGCCAGAACCCCTTATGACTCCGGGGAATACTTATTATATGTAATAGAAAATCGATTGATACAGTCAACCGTAAGGCAATGTCCGTATTCCCCTGATCCGGTGTTTCGTGATCACATAGAGTAACATTGCTTATGAGCTTCAGTTTGGATGTGTTTGCCCCAGCAGCAAAACAACATGGATGGACAGCCGCTTGTCATGGTTCAACTTTGATTCTCATCCGGCGTAAACAAATAAAACAAATCAACATTCTCCCATCTCCCAAACTAACCCAGCTCTCAAACTTTCCTCACACATTAACTCTACCCTGGTCAGTGTGGGAGTGAGGGAGTGAGTTGGGTGAACCCACGAGCACGGGTATGGTGCTGACGAGCGATCGATACCATATCCACCAGAACAGGCCGATATTTGTTCTCGATCAAGAGTGGACATCTTTGACATGTCAGGATAATGGCTGCAAATGTCGGCTTTAACAAGACGACACTCGCATTGTGACGCTCTCTGTGGCATATCACTTGCAGTAGTAGCGAGAACTCGGGTTTTACTTGTCAGTATGAACGTCTAGAAATACAGGATATTGTTGTCGCCTTGGTTTCAGGTTATCCATAAGTGACAGTTATAAGACAGGGAAAGGCTTCATGGTTAAAACTGCACAGCAGGAACAGTCGCTGACCTCTTGCCTCCTGAAATACAACGTGTGTTGAGTGCAACTGTTGGAATACATTCAGGATGTCCACTCTGGTGCAGTTCCTCAAATACGAAAACATTTGAAGCCCATTTTCCGAGTTTTGAAAACCAAAGAAAACAGCTTAATGTTGTTCAATCTTATGGCGAGCAGCCTAAAGAGAACGTGTCATGACACTACTGGTCCTGTTGTCTTAGGCGCCGAAATTTGACATGCAGACGAGATCCCATGCTCGCGCTTTCTATTCGTGCTTGTGATTATCACAAACGTTGCAAACATGTAACACCTGCATCACGTCTTTTCTCCCATTTTTGTTTGTTTGTTGTTTAACGCCGCAAAATTCCAGCTATATGTCGGCGGTCTGTAAATAATCGAGTCTGGACCAGACAATCCAGTGACTGACATCATGAGCATCGATCCACGTTATTGGGATACGATGACATGCATCAACCAAGTCAACGAGCCTGACCACCCGATCCCGTTAGTCGCCTCTTTCGACAAGCATAGACGCCTTTTACGGTAAACATTGGTTGCTGAAGACCTATACTACCCCAGATCTTCACAGGTCCCTTTGGTATATCAACAAGCATATAGCTACGACATGATATGACCGAAATTATGTTCCCAACGGTGTTAAACCAAGTTCACACGTACACGTGTCCGAATACACGTGACAAGCATCTTTATTTCCCGCATTAGATAACGTAGCTGGGTGTATCTCAAGTAAATAATATTAGAAAATAAAAGCTATCTTCTATATTTGAAACCCTTATAAAAACCATCCCATCAAAACTGCCAAACGTGACTGCCCTTCCAAAGTATCATTTTGGAATTATCAATATGTGATCGGCATACAAATGATCAACCACAACTTTATTCTGATGGTCTTGTAGACTAATCAACATCATAAATAGACGAAAATAGACAAGACAAAGTAACTGCATATCATCAACAATAAACAGATTATGTTTAGTAAAACAAAAATAATTCCAATGCGAAACAAGACTACGATAATATCACAGATGTGTTAACCCTCAGATAATCTTTCCCTTCCCAGGGTATGGTGACAGCTCTTCATCTTCTCAATCCAGATGAATTTTCACTTGGTTCAGAAACATTCCTTTGTCGGTGTACTATTTCGAGCCGCGTCAATCTTTCACTAACATCGCGTAATGAAAAGTGGCTAGTCGAAGAGATTGTGTTGACAATGCCACAAAATACATTACTGAATCGATTACGACCTGAATTCTATCTCTATACATTTCTGTGACGTCAAGGGGTCTAATAAGTGAAAATTGACCCCTGAAACAGGTCGAATTTAACCCAATTTCCCTTGATGATATGCATGCGCGTTTACGTCCGGCGTTGATGGAGCTGAGTGGCACTTTGGGATTGCTAAAAATCGGATATTTGATAGTAATCTCACACTGCCACCCTGGATAATGAAAAACTGTGGAAGTGCTGTGTTGGTCAACACTTACAAGGTCATGATGTATATGGAATGGTGTCGTAACTTAATATTGAGTTTAGTCGTAAAAGGGAGAGTATATTTTAAGGATCTATGGAGAACCATCACGAAACTGGATGAAACCAGTAATTCTTTCAACAATATATACACTTTTAGGAATAATTTATTTTCGCTCTATACGACCTACTAAACTAATACATGATGTCGTCATTTACATAATGTGGTGGATATTCCATATAAGAGAGAGAGAGAGAGAGAGAGAGAGAGAGAGAGAGAGAGAGAGAGAGAGTGTGTGTGTGTGTAACCAGAGTACACTGGTTAATCGAGAATGGTGAACCATATAGGCTATTTCATTTGTACATATTTGAAAAATAATCTGCAATACTTGATTTATGAAACATTTCATTCATCTGTTCCTCCTACAACTACAAAAAGAGTATTACTAAGGTAAATGTTTCCATGACACAGCTATAGTGATGTAAACCGTTGCCCATTATATTTACCACCTTGTCACATTTGGTCAACAGCCTCTTCAGCGCTTCAGGACAAACCTGTCGCTGAAAGTAAAAGCATACCATCCCCATCTCTGATCATCCCCTGTTCATCTGACGCTGTTGACTGACCAGCAGGTGGTAGGAACACAGTAATTGTCATTACTAGCTAATCAAGTTTGCGACATGCATCTGCTATTTTCCTGACTACTAAGAACATTATAATTAACCTTTGGAGACCTCACGTGATATCTAAGCGGACACATGCGGGCGTGATAAAACTATTCTGACACGTGATGGAAGCACTATTTGAGGATTAGATTACCAGGTAGCAGCGAGGTCATCAATGCTCTCTGATGTCAGATTCGTGAATTCTCATCTCATTTCCATGTAATGATATAACTGAAATGATGTTCAAGGAGTTGTTAACCCAACTCCCGCGCCCACTGCACTGTATTCTAGTTAGGATTTGTAGCACGAAAACATAACCATTTCTATTTATTGATTCGAATATGCGCTCTTGCTCTCATTTAAAATGCACATCACAGGAGGTTAAAAGAGAAATTCGCGTGACAGGTATGGGGTTTCTTATACGTTCAAGAAATTGATGTTGTTACCAAATTGCTTCGTTAAGATATTTTCAAAATATCAGTGTAAGGATGCATATGTCCTTTTTCGTTTTGCAAGGGATGATTGATAATTTCTGAGCCTCACATAGAAAGATTTGGCCTAGAGACATTAAAATGATTTATTTTTCAACATAGTCCCCATGCATTGTGATGCACTTTGCCAACTATGTTGGAGGGATTTTATTCAAGTTTCGTAGAAGTCCTCTCTTGCCTGTCCAAAATGTTCTCCACAGCTGCTGTGATAGAACGTGTTCCGGCTAGAGCTTTCGTCCTATTTGGGATCAGAAAGAACCAGACAAGAAGAATAAGGTGGTTGCGGAAGGTGTTCAAAGCCACATTCGTGGATTTTAGCAATAGCAATGACTGATTTGTGCACTGACGCATTGTCCTGATGTAAGAGCATCCCTTTTCTCAGGTTCACGCGTCTATTTGTCTTATTGCCTTCCCGCAATTTCCTCAAAAGTACACCATAAGATGTTCCATTAATTGTCTGGCCTTCTGGAATCTAGCCCACCACGATGACACCCTTGGTCCCCAAGAACAGTTGGCCTCAACCATTCCAGCTGATGGGATAGTCTTTGTCGTATTTGGTGGTCGTGATGTCAAATGCGTGATGTCACCCCTTTTCCCAGGTTCACGCATCTTTTTGTCTTAATGTCTTCCCGCAATTTCCTTAAAAGTGCAGCATAAAATGTTCCCTTAATTGTCTGGCCTTCTGGAATCTAGCCCACCATGATGACACCCTTGGTCCCCAAGAACAGTTGGCCTCAACCATTCCAGCCGATGGGACAGTCTTTGTCGTCTCTGGTGGTCGTGATGTCAAATGCTTCAAATATTTTGATTGTTGTTTGACTGGAAGTGGCGAATTCAGGTTCTATTCTAAATTGTCATGAGACATGTTGTGCCTAGAGCGTTTTAATCAGATGTCGGATGCTTTGGAACCCAATGAATTGATACCTTCTACATTGGCAAAGTTCGTGTGATAATGAAATGTATATACTCTCGCATGGGAAATGACTACTGAACAAGCAATATGATGCTCGGTCTTTCGCTGGTCGTCATCACCAACCACATCGCAGTTTCTGTGGAGAATTTCTGATGTTACATGCCTTTCAAGACGGGGTCGTCTCCCAGACCCTCCTTGTGACCCTTAACTCTACTACCCACCCGTTTACAATGACATCCTTCCTTACGATGGCGTTTGGTGTTAAGCCCTTTCTGCAAGTACATGGTCACTGCAGGTTCCTCAGTATTGTCCTGAGGTGACAGAGTCCTGGTAATTTAACTGATTTAACTAACATTACTCGGGGGCACGGGTGGGCCAGTCGTCTAAGGCGCCGCGATTCGCTGTGCAGAGTTGCGTCCCTTGGGCACGCCAGAAACCTATGATTGTGGGTTCGAATCCCGGTTCGCCCCGATTATGTTTCTAGGTTTGTCAGCACCATACCCGTGCTCGTGGTTTCACCGAAGTGGTAAACGTCTGAGACCTGCATCACTTCGGGCTTTTCTCCCACATTAAGCTGACACGCCGTGATATAACTGGAATACTGTTAAAAGCGGCGTTAAACCCAGCTCACTCACTCACTCACTAACATTGCTCAACTGGCTTAGGTTTTGTGGATATACCTCTATGACATTATGTGAGTCCACAACGAAAGATTTCACTCTTACACAATTCCTTCTCAGAATCTCAGAAAGTCTCAATCAACAAGTCGACGGTATCAGCATGTGTAAAGGTTAATGCTGCGATATCAAAATGTAAAAATAAACACAAATGCCTGACATTATATAAGAAATATTTTTTTAAATTTCAAACGTCAAGGCCAGCAAATATTCAGAAACTAGCAATGACGCTTGTGCAACGTGAGATAACCAGTATCACGACTTAGGGATTTAGCCTCGTTCAAGTGTCTCGATGCTAAGAATACAAAGCATGCCGACGTCATGTCAAGAACGTTTTAATTGTAAAACAATAAATGTTAAGAAACTCTGTACATTCTGTAATGTCATTATGAAAACTGTAAAATCTTCCATGTAAACCATCCCGCCATCTGATGTATTTACTTTCTGCAAATTTGTACCTCATATGCCGAGGATCCCGGCCTGAACGTAAAAAAAGTTCTGTTCTGTTCTATATTTTTCAGTCAGATTCACTTCAAAACAGCACAAAATATAATTGGAAGAATAAAATTGATCACTCGTTTGTTTGTTTGTTGTTTAACGCCGCACTCAGCAATATTCCAGCTATATGACGGCGGTCTGTAAATAATCGAGTCTGGACGAGACAATCCAGTGATTGATATTATGGTTGGTTTGTTTGTTGTTTAATGCCGCACTCAGCACTAGTCCAGCTATATGATTGCGGTCTGTAAATAATCAAGTCTTGACCAGACAATCCAGTGTTTGATATTATGAACAACGGTCCGCGCAATTGGGATACGATGGCATACATCAACCAAGTCAGCGAGCCTGACCACCCGATCCTGTTAGTCGCCTCTTACGACAAGCATAGTTGCCTTTTACGACAATTATTGGTTGCTGAAGACCTATCCTACCCTAGAATTTCACGGATGCATGTTATACTCATACTACTACTAATACTAATACTACTAACGATAACAGACCCGAGAAGAAATTAAAATGAATCTTGCTTGTAGTAAGAGGCGACTAAGGGTTCGGGTGGTCAGACTCGGTGCCTTGGTTGATGCATGTCATTTTTCTGAATGGCGTAGATCGATGCTTATGATGTCAATCACTGGAGTTGCCGGGCTAGACACGATTATTTACAGACCGAAGACATGCAGCTGGATTAGTGATGAGTGCGTCGTTAAACAACAAACAAAACTAACCACATTAGACGTCGGGGATTTCTGTTTGAGACAGCTCTTCAAAAATGCAATGAATTTTTTTCTGAGATGAGACACATCATTTTCCTGAATTTCTAGCATGTAACTTGAACAATGTCATTTTGCAACTCCTCAGGACACAATTTCCAGCATATTCGGGAACAAATTACTTTTTTCAACTACATCAAAGCGTAAAAGCTCTTTCCATAATCATAAGAAATCTCCGCTGTAAGCAGAGTCTCCACCATGTGATTTTAGCCATTATGAGCAACATCAAACTGAGGCCATCCTATCTCCATGTTCTGCAAGACGTTCAGCATTCCTCAGTCTGGCGTCCATTTCCGGTCTAGGCATGGCCTTTGCAATCAGTTGTGTAAAACTGAGGCAGTGTCTGTAATGAGGGTTCTCATTCACTGCTAGATTGGCATACATTATACTACGTGAGGTAGCAGACAAACGCCGTTGGTCTTGAATGACTTGACTCAATCTTGCTAGGGGTCCAATTAACCAGACCACAGACTACTTCTGGACAAAAGTGTCACCTTGCCCTTAGACAAATCCTTCCTATCCGCCATCCTGGAGAAAATGGATTGTCACCGTGTTCCCATATTTGGCTGTTTGTCAATCATGGTACACTCGTCTCACCAGAACAATTTAAGAGTGTCATATAAATCTAAAAGAACCAATTACGTTGAGTAGCAAGAAGGTTAATTGTTTGAATGTGTTGGAACTGAGGAACAGCACGAGACACTGTATTTAATTGGGCTTGCTATGGAATCCTCTTGTGAACTGCACCTTATTCAACATTGGTTTGACTGAACTTTGTTGAATACGGCTAACTAATGAGAGATTTGGTTCCGACCGTATCACGAGCATGTGTTTATGAAGCACAATCGAATAGTGATGATACCAGGTGTTCGCGAGAAGGTGAGAGCATCCTGCCCCATGGGTGGCATCCGTCGCAAACACATGCAAAGTCAAGTCAATTGTTCACCAAACATGTCTTTCAGAAAACATCTTTGGTTAGCTGCGAGATATTCCTCATTTCTAGAAACATACTCAATTCAATCGCATTTATGTGAAACAAGGAGTGAACACTTACAGTGAGCACTATCACGCCAGGGTAACATGTTTACAACGACACTTAAATCTTGTCAATTATCCTAGTGATGGGCAAGTTCAAGGTCACTGTAAAATATATGGCCAGCAACAAAGACGCCTAGTTGGAGGTCAAACCCAGCGTTTAATCCGTTTTATCTTTCCGTCTGTTTCCCGTTGGCCTGCAGCGTTCATCAACATCAGGGAGGATCAAAGCCCTTAATTGCCAAGGTCACACTACCGCTGACCAGTTCCCATTATTAGCTGGACAGAACAATGTGAAAATAAAGATGGTGCCTTGATAAGAAAGTGTCTGACTATTTATGTATTATCGCTTGAGACTTCTTTAGTTAGTTCTGTGGTCGTCACTTTGCATCATTCTGTATCACGATGTCGTGTGTCTTTTCGAGCTTCGTGGTATGCCACATCACTATATTTTGATATAATATCTCCCCAGAAGAGACATTAATAATTGTATAATGTGACTAACATTGTCATCTAAAATTACCATTTTCAAAACTGTGTGTAAATTGTGATTTATATAACGGAATGTAAATTGTGATTTCTGCGTGTGTTCCATGATTTTTTAAGCAAATGTCTTGGATTAAAATATTAATGACAATGAAACTCTGCACTGGGCACGATAAGGTCCGGGGTGCGATTTGAACAATGTCACAAACTCATCCCTGGAACCCCCCACGGCTCAATAAACCCTCACAAGCGAGGGGTTCATCAATAATTAAATACAGGAACGTACACAAAACACTTCCACATAACGAGTTCGTTTTCCTTTCGATCACCTTCGAACGTAAGCAAAGACGAACAATTCTCTGGGGAACTGAAGGATGCAGAACGTTATCTTTCCTCCTGGTCAACATGACCATATGCTTCCAGTAACAACACGTTCACATTTTGTACACTGTACACAATGGCATCAGCACTTTACCTCTTAAAATGCGGTTAACACGCTAATAAACAGGCCCTAATCGTCATTTGGTCAACTGTCTATGTAACATCTATTGAATAGTCAACAGTGTACGTAACATCTATTGAATAGTCAACAATGTATGTAACATCTATTGAATAGTCGACAGTGTATGTAACATCTATTGAATAGTCAACAGTGTATGTAACATCTATTGAATAGTCAACAGTGTATGTAACATCTATTGAATAGTCAACAGTGTATGTAACATCTATTGAATAGTCAACAGTGTATGTAACATATGTTGAATAGTCAACAGTGTATGTTACATCTATTGAATAGTCAACAGTGTATGTAAAATATTTAATGTGGTTGTGTTGAAAAGTCTACCATTGATGTAACATTGCTGTATAGTGTATGGTGTTTACAATAGTGTTGACGATTCTATTGTGTAATCAATTAAAATCATTGAAAGTCTCCTTCGTATATTCGTAAAAGTAGTGGATAGTCTACTTGGTATGTATGAGTGTTGAATAGTCTACTGGGTATGTTAGTATTAAATAGTCTCCTGGGTATGTAAGTGTTGAATAGTCTACTGAGTATGTACGAGTGTTGAATAGTCTACTGTGTATGTAAGTGTTGAAAGGTCTACTGGGTTTATAAGTGTTGAATAGTCCACTGGGTATGTATGCGTGTTGAATAGTCTACTGTGTATGTAAGAGTGTTGAATAGTCTACTGTGTATGTAAGAGTGTTGAATAGTCTGCTGTGCATGAAGCATGTTTGAATGGCCCAATGTGAATGTAACACCTTTGGATTACTATTTTTATTATTATTTACAGACTAAAGTAAAAAATGCAGCACAGAGGGTTTGGGTGATCCTGGCAGTCAGGCTGGTTAGGCTCATCATCAGCTCAGGGTCCTTGCCCCCTCTACACGCAGCCGAGCCAGCGAATAGGAGAATGCGAAGGCCTCCCAACACTGCAGCCTTCTGCATTACCTAGATTGTCAGAAGGGCTGTATTCCCGGCACAAAAAAAACGGGTAATCTCCCAATATCAGTCAACAGATTGGGAGGTACAGCGCCGAGAACAATGGGGAGTCGGACAACTTGGTACTTGGGATGAAGCTTGACATTTCAAGAGGGAGGTCCGCATTTTTACCATGGTTTTCCTGAATCTTGTCAATCACATTAGTGTCAAAAGGGAAGAAATTCAATGATATAAACGATTTCATTGGATTTATAAAAAAGGACAAGATCAGGTTTGTTGGCCTGGGTAGGTCAGAGGCTGTTGACGGGCCTATTCCAAAGAATTTTGTATTAATCATTTTCCATAACACCCTCTACATATGGACCTCTGTGTCAAAACCACAAGCATGGCGTAGACGGTAAAATAAGCATCGCGCCAATCAGTCGCTTAAGATACTGTGTTTGTGCCAAAGCTGGGCATCCACTGACAACGTGTTGGAGAGTCTCATTAAGTGCATTGCATAATCTACATTTCATGTTTACATTTTGATGCAAAATCACACATTGACGATTTTGAGTGGGAAGTGACTGGTCCTGAGCAGCAAACAGAAAGCCTTCTGTTACACTTTTCAGGCCGGCTGACTTCATCCACGCGAAGGAGTGTGCAGGGTTGCTGATCTTCTAAACACTGCACTTAACCTCGTACATTGGTCGTTCAGACAGCCTCTCCTTGAAGACCTGAGTGTGGGTCGATTTGATATGGCACTTTGCTTGGTTGACACCTATTTCTGTACCGTCCAGCAGTACAGAACCATCAACAAAATCAACATCGCCATTGCGATTATGTACAATATCCTTGGCACGTTTAGGAAAACCGTGGAATGCCTTGTTTTCATCATGAGTCTTGGCATGCTTCACAAGAGAGTCATCAGACAATTTAAATGATAAATACAATTCTATCGCGAAGAGCCTCCACGTTAATCAAACCACCCTCCCATTATAACTGGTACACATAAGCGATTAATGGAAGAGAGAGTGTGGTGGGATCTATTGTCGGATATTATTATTATTATTATTATTATTATTATTATTTATTATCATTCCATACAGGAACTTCATGCAGAGGTTAATTTCATTAAAACACTGGTAGGCATTCCACGCAGGCGTTTGTTTGTTTGTTTTTTTAGTGTGTTTTTTTTTTGTAAAATGGAATATTTGAAAGTTGGCACACTCAAGATATATTGCGTTTCCATGGTAACGTTAATTGCGTTCTTCACCGCTGAAAGGCTTAGTGGCATGTGAATCAGGCTATGTGTGGTCTACATTAAGACAGACATTTTACCCTGGCCGGGAGGAGACAGTTATGACAGAATCGATAAGGTAGAAATGAGATTGGTCGCCCCTGTATTTAAATTCTGGCTTATGGTATCATAAACGTGCAAATTCAGTTTAGTTTATTTTGAACACGCACGACTTTGAAAATGGTTGTTCATGCAACGGATATCACCGTATTCATGATCATATAAATCATCTTAAACATTATCATCGCCATCTTTATCACCATCATCATCACCATCATCATCATCATCATCGTCGTCGTCGTCTTCATAACAAGAAGAAGAAGAAGAAGAAGAAGAAGTAGAAAAAGACGAAGAAACCTATGACAGTGGGTTCACCTTGATTTTGTTTCTAGGTTTGTCAGCTTCATACCTTTGCTGATATGATAAAGAATCAATTCAATGAATTATCACTTCTGATTTGGTCAGCATCATACCGTTGCTCTTTGGTTTCATGTGGTAAACTTCAAAGGCTTGCAATACCATAGGCTCTTCTTCCACATGGAGCTAACACATCATGATATAACTGAAATACTGTCCAAAGCAGCGTTTCCACAACTCAATCATTCACGATAATCAGTAGAACATCACCCGTCCTGAGGTCCTCAAATTTGTTCTATATGACCTCATCCCACACTACAATTATTATATCATGTATAATCTATTTATCTTCATCCTCAACACCGGATTCATTATGAAATATTGTTTTATATATATATAAATCCAAATGATATTATTTCCCCTATCTTGTCATAATATCATTATCTTCATCTTGGTCATAATGATATCATTACCTTCCCTTTAGTCCATGTGATACTATTACCTTTATGCTTGTCATACTGATATCATTATCTTCATCTTGGTCATAGTGATATCATTCCCTTCATCTTAGTCCATGTGATACTATTTCCTTTGTTCTTATACTGATATCATTATCTTCATCTTGGTCATAATGATATCATTCCCTTCATCTTAGTCCATGTGATACTATTGCCTTTATTCTTGTCATACTGATATCAATATCTTCATCTTGGTCATAATGATATCATTCCCTTCATCTTAGTCCATGTGATACTATTGCCTTTATTCTTGTCATACTGATATCAATATCTTCATCTTGGTCATAATGATATCATTCCCTTCATCTTAGTCCATGTGATACTATTTCCTTTGTTCTTATCATACTGATATCATTATCTTCATCTTGGTCATAATGATATCATTCCCTTCATCTTAGTCCATGTGATACTATTTCCTTTGTTCTTATCATACTGATATCATTATCTTCATCTTGGTCATAATGATATCATTCCCTTCATCTTAGTCCATGTGATACTACTACCTTTATTCTTGTCATACTGATATCATTTTCTTCATCTTGATCATACTGATATCTGTTCCTACAATTTTGTCATCAGCGAAAATTCAATAACAATATACACGAAGATGATTGATCCCAAAGACCAACTACCCACCCATCACTGGTACCATCCATACAGAAACCACGGCCAATTCTCACCAACAAATTAAAAGCCAACAAACATCGGCAATATCTAGGTGCTAACAAGTATTCCCAGTTCCATAGAAGTAGGTCTGTCTGGGGCAATAATAACAGTAATCATTAAACGCCTGCATCTGAAGCCACTACTATTCTACGTTTCATGTGTCATTGATAATTACTGGTCTTGCAATGGACCGACGATATCCCCTATCTTCGTCGTGAGAGGCACATTTCGCGAATCCGTCAGTCACATCAAAGGATCACATGAGTGTAAAGCGACGGAAAAGGCCGCAGTATTAATGTCGGACTCTTATAACTCAAAGGATGTCGAGGCTTAGACAAGTGTCTGACCCAGCACAGTCTGACTAACAACTGACTTTCAAGCCAAAGGATAATATAAATTGTCAATGCAAGAGAATAACAAACCTAGATTTTCTGCAGAAATAGATTCCACTTGGCGTAAAGGACAGCTGTGGAAGGTACGTGTATATGAATGGATCACTGAAAATCAGTGATGACACCAGGTGTTCTCCAAAAGGGTAAGCGTGTCCTCTCCTACCGATAGCACCCGCCATTTACACAATTTGCATTAAAAAAAGTAAGTATTTATTGCCTGCCATGCGACGTCAGCCTGAACACAAACCAGACAGTCAAGTGATCATGATCGATGAACCAGACATCAAGTGACACGATACTACCATTACTGATTTTGTTGAAACTAATAAAAACGGTATGTTATTTTTGAATTACGTCTTGTGTGTACAAGAACAGGGAATTCAATGCTTAGGTAAAAAACTAAAGAAATATATTCATTTTGCAACAGAGTCGGGCGAAGTTTTAAAGTCTCGTCCCAAACCTTTCTTTTCTAGTTGACTCAGCATAGATAAATGCTGCTGAGCTTGTGATGAAACTCGGGGACTTCAGTCCACCAGCAAATATCGACCCAGTTCAAGTGAGTGAGTGAGTATGGTTTTACGCCGCTTTTAGCAATATTCCAGCAATATCACGGCGGAGGACACCAGAAATGGGCTTCACACATTGTACCCATGTCGGGAATCGAACCCGGGTCTTCGGCGTGACGAGCGAACGCTTTAACCACTAGGCTACCCGACCGCCCCCGACCCAGTTCAAGGCATGATAAGAGTCCTGTAAGGGGTTGTGCAGAAGGACGACTTTTATCATGAAAGTTATATAAGTCAGCGTGAAGGAGAATGACACTTTGTTAATTTCAATACATGCATGTTTGGGATATATGCCAGGCAAATGTGTCAAAAGGCTGACTTTAGAGGCTTTTAAGAATGTTAAACTTTGTTGTTGCTTGTTTTTGTTGTTGTTTAACGCCGCACTCAGCAATATTCCAGCCACATGACGGCGGTCTGTAAATAATCGAGTCTGGACCAGTCAATCTAGTGATTGACATCATGAGCATCGATCCACGCATTTGGGATCGATGACATGCATCAACCAAGTCAGCGAGCCTGACCACCCGATCCCGTTAGTCGCCTCTAACGACAAGCATAGTCGTCTTTTACGGCAAGTATGAACAAGTCTTTGTACAAAACTGGAAGACCAAACGTATGGTAAAATATTTGTTTTCGTTCATGGACTTGCTCATTGTTACATTGTCTCTAAAAGTTTGACTTTTTCACTCATTAGATTTAACCTTATGTGTATTGATTCCTGCATTGACGACAAAGTCCATATATCCAAGGATTAATCGATTGGAAACTCCATCGGAGCATCAATGGCATTGACACGTAAGCAGTTTACTTGCAGAACTTGACCACCCGATCCCCACTGGGCCCTACAACAAACTTGGGGACTGGGGATATCTGACCACACTCAAGTAGTTATACCAGCATGGAAACAGACTGGATTGTGGCAGAACGCTGGAGACGAATACGAATGGAAGAGTTATCCCCCTTCTACCATATAGTAACATCATAATTACATCAGGAGCCATTGCTTGGCAATCTCATTAAAATCAGATCCAAGTTCTCGTTGCCGCTAAACAATGATCTGAGGATATCCCATTACGGGTCACGTCAGAACGACCTTTCGGGAACTTTGACCGACCACTGAAACGACTAACAAAAAGTCGACATCAGCCAATTAGAAAGCAGCCAGTGCTCGAATTTTACGGCACTCGTTTAAACCTGGCGACTCCCATTTCAGACTACGCTTGAAAAATATGTTGACACACTTCTCGATTAAACTTTTGCAAAATGAACAAACGAACATTTCGGGAATGTCTAATATATGGTTGCGATTGGATGGCAGTGCTTCCCACGTAGTTTGCAACGCCTCCTCCTTAAATGTTTATCCCACAGAAGCGAGAGATGGACGATAGTTTTGAGTCAGTCATACGGGCTGTTACTGTCGTTCGGAATACCCCGTGTTAACGTTTTCGAGGTTGCATGATTAGAAAACACATTCCGACTGTCACTTTCATGATCTGGTATGCGACGCTTTGATTGGTCGGATGAAAGGTCGTTCTGACGTGACCCGTAATTGGATGTCCTCAGATCTTTGTTTAGCCACAGAAAGATATGATTTTCATGAGATTGCATTGCTTGGCTTCTTTAAGTACAGAAGACATTATTATAGAATATTGTCCCCCACCCACTCATCACAAACACCGTCAGTCTGTCACCATAAGCAAACAACCGATTTGTCTATCCTAAATTAATTTACTTGTGGATATTTGCAACAATTTCTCTGAATGTTTGTATTATCAAAACAAACTCAAGTACACAGATTCATATACTTATTTAGTAGATAAATGACAACGTGCATTACACGGCCTTGGATAAAAACATAAGGATAATTTTTTTGGCAGACTTTCCCACCTTGTCTTTCCTGTCACGAACACCTGGAGTCATCAGACATTTTCAGTCATCCATTCATATAACTTTACCCACTATTCCGCCTTTAACACCCAATGGAATCTGTTCTGATACTTGTTATTCTATGGAGTTATAGTGTCATATTCACATGAATGTTGGTTGGTTGTTTTACGCCGCACTCAGCAATATTACATCTATATGACGGTGGCGTAAATAATCGACTCTGGACCAGACAATCCAGTTATTGATATCATGAACATCGATCCACGCAATTGGGATAGATGACATGCTTCAACCAAGTCAGTGAGCCTAACCACCCGATCCCGTTAGTCGCCTCTTACGACAAGCATAGTCGCCTTTTACGGCAAGCATGGGTTGCTGCTGACCTGTTCTACCCCGGATCTTCACCGGTCCACATGTATCAGTGCAGACCTAAGAACATGTTAATCTATCAGTTGTACAAAATATATTTAATATATTCGTTCACAAGATAGTTTGACATGATTCAACATATTAACTGAGGATTTCTTCGCCGTTTTGAGTATAGTACTGTTACATTAAGACGTATCAAACATCTCCATGAAGCTGTGAGACTGGTTGATCGAAGCGGCCTATAAATATACCGCAGCCCGCAATTGAAAGAAGCGGTCATATAATAAGCCCCGAGACGCCATTTCCTTGTTGAGTTCCGCGCTCAGCGGATTCTTCCATATGCCTTCGTGTTCCCGGTATGTTTATCTTATATTTCCGTGTTATGGAATCTTCTTCTTAAGTTTTTCTTACAGTGAATCAGGCTTGCCTGCATCCATACGTGTGATTCAGAAAGAGTCCTGAAACAAACTCTACTTTTTGCAAACAAGACGTCTTTCCTTCTTTATAGTTTGAGGACTTTGGGCCTAAACATTCAGGTCTCTAGGTAAAAATTCAACTTAAAAAAATCCAATTTCAAATATTCGTCATAAATCGTTGTGTATTGAAGTTTTTAAGATAGATTTTCAACAGGATTTAAATATTCAATTATGAACAATTTATAAAAGCTGACGTGTAAAAGAGTGAGTCGGGTTTAACGCCGCCTTTAACAGTATTCAAGTTATATCACGGCGTGTCAGCTTAATGTGGGAGGAAAGCCCGAAGTGATGCCGGTCTCAGACGTTTACCACTTCGGTGAAACCCACAAGCACGGGTATGGTGCTGACAAACCTACAAACATAATCGGGGCTAACCGGGCGAACCGGGGAGAACCGGTATTCGAACCCACAAACACAGGTTTCCGGCGTGCCCAAGGGACGCAACTCTGCACAGCGAATCGCGGCGCCTTAGACGACTGGGCAATCCATGCCCCCTGACGTCTAAAAGAAAGTAAACAAATGTTCCGAGAAACTACTAAAAAACAACTATGTTTCATTTTCATAAGATTACATGAATTATTAATAAGGGTGGTGGTTTGGCATGTTGTGAAAAAGTAAACACACAAAAAAGCAGGATCTTTTCGAATAACAGTGATCCACACGTGGGTCAAAATGTGATGATCTCCAAAGACGCCTGTCTAGAACAGTGTGTAAAGTCTCTGCCAAGTGAGGTAACACTGGAATGATAGCGTGTATGTCCACCTCGTGCATCAATGCACGCCACAACACGACAAGCGCCGAATAACGTCTGCGGGAATTCGTTACCATTCATTGAGTAGGAATCGTCGCATGTCCGGACGGTTGCCTGTTGAGATATTGACACAATGGCGTCCGATGGGGGTTCATGTCTGGGGAACATGACAGCAGAACAAGAATGTCCATGTTGTTGAGGACGTTCTGCGTCAGCCTGGCAGTATGGGGTCTGGCGTTGTTTTGTTGGAAGAGTAATATATACATCAGTTGCCTGTTTGTTGTTTAACGCCGCGTTCTGGCGGAGCTATATGGCGGAGGTCTGTAAATAATCGAGTCTGGACCAGACTATCCTGTGATTGACAGCATGAGCATCGATCCACGCAATTGGCTTGCATCAACCAAGTCAGCTAGAAATGGCGACAGAACGTATCGCAAAACGTCATATCGAAATCTCTGTGCATTAAGATTGCCTCGAATGATTATTAAAACCAAACTGGTCTTACGTTCAGGTCTTTGAAAGGCATTTGGAAGTGATACACATAAGGAAGAGAATATATGGATGTCAGCTTCTTTATTATGAGGAACGCAACGTTTCGGAGTTAGCATATACTCCGAAACGTTGTGTTCCTCATAATAAAGAAGTTGACATCCACATATTCTCTTCCTTATTGTCTTCAGTTCTCAGAGATTCCTCCCCTGGCCATGGCACCATCTCCCCATGGAGAGAGAACATCATGGATATGGTTCGGCGGTACGCGTACAACTTGAAACTGTACAGACGTTGACGACCTTTAGCACTTAACAGGCAGAATCCCTCTCATCAAAAAAAGGCAACTCGTCCCAAGTGCCGAACTCTCCAACAGCGTTCCCCTCTGGCCCATCTCAATCTGTGACGTCGGCGTTGTTGTGTTTACCTCGGTAGGGTCGACGTGATCGGATACCATGTTCCCTTAATCGGCTGGACACTGTCTGTCGACTGGCACGATGTCCGAGTGCCGCCGATTCAGATGTCGTCGCGGGGAGGAAGCGGTTTCGAAGATGGAGGTACCGCAAGTGATGGTCTTGAATGGGCGCTATCACACGCGGTCTTCCACTTCTTGGCCTGTCAGTTGTCTGCCCTTTCTGCCGTTAACGTTCCATCAACCTGGTTATGATAGCACGGGTGCAACAGAACGTGCTTTCAATGTGCGCATGCGTAACTCACAGCCGGGCCATACTAATGCTCCTCTGTCTCAGTCCTACTGACAAACGAGGAATTTAATTTGTCCTATAGGTTACTGTAATGGGTTGCGTACAGTGATATTTATACTAGTTTAGCACGTGCATTTCGTGCTACGTGTGCATCTGGCATTATGGCCAAATGTACGGCATTTTGTAATCCACACTTTCCCGGGTTTTAAGTCATCGGATACATTCGGCTGTGTTGGGGCAAGCTATTTAAGCAACATTCTATTTCCATTCTTCAAATCATAAAGAAACTGTAGTCATTTTTTCTTGGCATAGTTTCTTTTGGACGTCAGTTTAAACTGAGAGCGACAGTAATTGAGTTGGGTTATTTTACATTTTACTTATTTCAGGTCCGCGGAATTAAAAACACTGCTCTGCATTTTTTAAATTACTTTATTTTGACATTTGAACTTTTAGGAGTCGGCGAATTCGTACACGTAAATACTAGGAAAATGAATGGATCGAGTGATAAGGCTCGGTGACATGGTTGATTGCAGGTGATCAGTCCAGACTCGCGTTGTGTCATGCCCGTGTGTGGCAGTCGGGTAGCCTAGTGGTTAAAGCGTTCGCTCGTCACGCCGAAGACCTGGGTTCGATTCCCGACAGGGGTACAATGTGTGAAGCCCATTTCTGGTGTCCCCCGCCTCGATATCGCCGGAATATTGCTAAAAGCGGCGTAAAACCATACTCACTCCCTCACTCATGCCTGCGTGCCTTTTCCCAGCTGAAATATTGCACATGAAACGTTCTACAAGATAAAGTGGATTTGTTCCCATCAACGTATTCATTCCTACAGAGTATTCGTAAAAAATGGTAACTGTTCTCGCACGTATTTACCGTATGCCATATAAAAGGGAATTACACTTGAAGTTTAAGAAATTAACGACTCGTGGTCGTTGTTTATCGTACAATAAAACACTGCAGGGAGACTAAACCATGAGGAGCGCAGCCCCGAGTGGTTTATTCTCCCTGTAGTGTTGTATTGTGCGATAAACAACGACCACGAGTCGTTTATTTCTTATGTGAGTTATCAACATTATGTACAGCCTCTGATGATAAAATGTACAATCTTTAAAACTATTTACCCAAATTGTAATATTGATGGCTACCGGAATAGAATCCGACTTCGGATATGTCAGACAAATCTGTTTTACGAACAGGTCGGTTAAGTTTGGTACTTTCCGGATATTCTCACAATCCCCACGTCGATTAACAGTACCTTTTCTCATAATACAGAGACCGCCTCCGTGGTCTAGTGGTAGAGCGTCCGCCCGGAGAGCGGAAGGTCCGGGGTTCGATCCCCGAACGCGTCATACCAAAAGACGTCAAAAGATGGTACTTGTTGTTACCCTGTCTGGCGCTCGGCATAAGGGGCTAAAACAAGGACTGGTCGGCTCGGAGTCACTATACTGTGTCTGAGTGGGGTATTCATGTTAAACTGCGGCATATAAATCGGCATCAGTCCGGGCTAGTACAGGCAGCCACACAAACACACACACGTACATGCACGTCGCTATATAAGTGCAATAATCTTGTACGCGACGTTAAACCCAATTTCACCTCACCTCATACACCTAATACAGTTTGCCTTATCTCTCCCTAGTTTGGATGTGATCCCAGCCCAGCTACACCTATGGGGAACAAATTACTAGACACTTCCCCCTCAAAAATAACGTTGTCCAATACATGACGTCATCCAGTTGCAAAAGCATATTCGAATCTCCAGAAATGACGTCATGATAGAATAATGTTTCGACGTGAAATAAACGACGCTTCGTTGTTCTTCATGGTTCTGTGGGATCCATCGATTAACTATCTTATATATGCATATTTACTATACCTGATGAATTGGGTTTCCTGTTATAATGTTATTTCGAAGTTTCTCGTAAATTGGAATTTCTCTTACATGTATACTCCATGGCTATACTTGACAGGGGGGATATCTACGTTCTATATATTCATTATCCCCAGTGAACGGGATATGTACATGTGTTGTTGTTTTTTTAGTATACCATATGATCTGTGATCCGAATGCATAATAAAAGGCACATGATGTTTCAGGCAATTTCGTATACCCGTCTGGTTTTCACGTCAATCAGAAGTGTGAATTCGACGAAAATCGTACAGTCAACTACGGTTATAACGAACTCAAGGGACCACTAATTTTAGTTCGTTATAACCGTAGTTCGTTATAAGCATATATACAGCATATAAACAACAAATTGCCGGGACTAAAAAAAAAGTTCGTTATATCGGTCAGTTCGTTATAAGCGTGTTCGTTATAACCGTAGTTTACTGTACACTGTCCACTTTCCACCAAAGTGTACATTCTATTCCAGCCATATAACAGCGTGGGGACATGACGAATAGGTTCCACACATTGAACACTTTTAGGGAATCGAACCGGTATAAAAGGCGCGACGAAAGATACTCAAGCCAGTAGGCTAGCCTTTGTCCGCGTTGCACTTTAACTATTTAATACAACCCCGCAAGTGCAGTCATTGGTCTTGTCAACAAAATCTCTAGAATCAAAGTGAGTAAGTGTGTTGGTTTCTAACGCCGCTTTGAACACTATTCCATTATATCACGGCGTGTCAGCTTACTGTTGGAGGATAAGTGATACAGGTCTCAGACGTTTACCACTTTGGTGAAACGATCGTAGGTTTCTGGCTTGGCTAAGGGACGCAACTCTGCACAGCGAATTGCGTCGCTTTAGACGACCGTGCCCGTTCATCTTCCCGAGGCAAGAGAGTTAACTGACTATAAAAGTCCAGTTTCCACCCTTTCCGAACTAGGCTGGTATTATGGAGTTACATTTGGCTGGACTAACGAGTCTATGCATAGTCCAATCAAAATTGCGCAACGAAATCGAAATCCGGTTCGTAAATGTCATGAGATCGGTCGATTGCAGGATTTGCAAAGCATGTGCACCGCCAACTCGTTGTCAATAGATATTTTTCAAATCTTTTCATGTTTTCAGTCAAGGTGCTCACATGATTTGATGCACTTTGCGGTGTAAGGCCCTTTTTATCGCAATATAGATCTTGATTGTCGATCAGAACGTCTTGTCTGGGCGCCGCCATTTTGTTTGAAGCAAATGCAAGTGATACGAGAGGTGGAACCTGATTGGTCCTTAGGAGAGGCATAGATGGGACATAACTCATAACAGCCACTGGTGGCGCTACGATCGAGCCCAGGAATTCCAGCCTAGTTCGGCAAGGGTGGAAACTGGACTTTTAAAGTCAGTTAACTCTCTTGCCTCGGGAAGATGGCGCACGTTAAGAAACAGAAAAGAAGGCGTCGATTCCAAACCACGACGACTGAAGGGGGTTAAGATTAGCTATGTCTTTTTCGCAACAGCCCTCGTTGCACTGCGCTACGTCAGGTCAAACTAATTTATAAGCTTCCCAACCAAGCTGAGACGCTACCGGTGTACACATCTTTGATCCAATATAGACAAACAAGAGATGGCATTGCCTTCTTCCTTCAGACGGCAACGTATCATGTTCCAAAAAGCTGATAGCTGTTATATTTAAACGTATTGTGTCCTTACGTAAAGATAGATATGTTCTACAGCCTTTAGCATTTGGGTCTGGAACCATACCCCGGAATAGCTGGAAGAGCCGAGTTGTGTAATGCGGGCTGCAGTCTGATTGATCACATTGTTGGCGTTGCTGCATTGGTCATATTAAATGATGCTGATGTGAGTTTGATGTATGTTGTAGCAATATTCCAGAAGTGCCACGGGCGGGGACACCACGAATGGGATGCGCACATTGTACCTGTTTGGAATCGAACTCGGGAAGTCGGCGTGATAAGCGAACACTCTAACCACCAGGCTAACTTATGTCTCACAAACTTCGGGCCTTCCTCCCACATTAAGCTGACACGCCGTGACATAACACGAATATTGTCCAAAACAGCCTTAAACCCAACTCACTCACAATCTCTTACAGTGGAATAAAACGTTGGCGTTCTATATCTACGTGTAACGGGAATATAATCGTATGTATTACTATTTTGACATTGACAATGTGACATTGATTTACAGGATGCATAAATGCATTCTTAGAAAACATACTGTGTTGCGCTTTGTTTAATTGTGACACTCTTTGCTTATTGTAAAGGCGGCAGCGCGCCAAAGCGACAACGCGACAATGACCCTTCTAGGATTCCATACATGATCGAATGCAATGCATCGATAGAACAGCCGTTACACCTCAAGAAGGACTGACTGTGCATGTACAAGCTAAATCTACTGCTTGTAAAACGTTTGTGAAAGAGAGATCATCGCCCCCGTTAATTTAGTGAAGACAAAGCCACACTATTCTGAGGCATAGTTGCGTTTTTCTGCAACACGGCTTTAATATTTCAAGAATGTCAATGCAAAAGGTTAAAAACAAGACTACATGTACGTAAAAATAAGTTTCCTAGGTTCCGGTCCAACAGAACAGTATAGTAAATGTTTGAATTTCACATTGATATAGTAGCAATTCTAGGATTAGAGGTGAGGTGAAATTGGGTTTAACGTCGCGTCCAAGATTATTGCACTTATATAGCGACGTGCATGCATGTGTGTGTATGTGGCTGCTTGTACTAGTCCGGACTGATGCCAATTTATAGTGCTAGTCCACTGAGATACCATGCCGCCGTTTAACATGAATACCCCACTCACACACAGTATACTGATTCCGAGCCGACCAGTCCTTGTTTAAGCCCCTTAATGCCGAGCGCCAGACAGGGTAACAACAAGTACCATCTTTTAACGTCTTTTGGTATGACGCGGCCGGGGATCGAACCCCGGACCTTCCGCTTTCCGGGCGGACGCTCTACCACAAGACCACGGAGACGGTCTTTTAGGATTAGCGATGAAACTGGCATTTACAACACGTTTGCCTTGCAACCACAGTGGTTTGTGAAGGATAATTTTAAGGTCAACGTTGAGCGAGCTGTAGAAAAGAAACAAAATGATAGTTACTCAGTGTATGACCCCCTGACATTTCAATATGGCTGTCACGGGGGCCATGTTTAAACGGAACCATACTCGCGTTTTACCAAAGTGGTAAACGTTAACGACTTCACCGACGGTATGCTGACACGCTGTTAACGTCTTTTGGCAGCATATGTTCTCTCCGGGCAGACGCTATCCACTAGACAACGGAGGCGGTCCTCAAGATCGGGACTCAGAGACGCAACTCTGAACAGTTATGTTTCTATTTACGACACATTACTTTCCAGATATCCGGTTTGCCCATGATGTGTTTGTGAACCCCCTTCTGACAACCAAGGACATCAGATGGCCGGTCGATTGACCAACATTTACAACAAGAAACTATTAATGAAAGACCTTCCCTGGCGCCACCAAAGCTTTCTCTCTGGTCTAAAATAAATAATAAAATAAACTAATACGTAATTATTTTAGTCGGCAAAGGCCACCTAATGATGACACTAACTCGCGCGTCATGAGATATTTAGACTTATTTCTATCCTCATTCATGTACGTGTGTTCTACTTTTATTCAATCTTCCCAAATAGCACTATCATTGCCTGTGAACAAAGGAGTGTTTCTACGACCAAACTAAAATAGCTGGGGGTCGTATATTTGGCAAGTAATCGAATATAGTATTCAGCTGTTGTTAACACAGGAAACATCAGTGACCCTGAAAGCGGAATATCAATAGTCGGGCTTAGGTTGTTTGCCAGAGAAAATTAAACGTTAGAATATTAAATTTACTTGACAGGCAGGGGTTGAGTGAATCGAAGAGCTCGGTTTAACAATGGCCGGGAGACTTGGTCACTTGGTTTAACGTTGGCCGGGAGACTTGGTCACTTGGTTTAACATTGGCCGGGAGACTTGGTCACTTGGTTTAACATTGGCCGGGAGACTTGGTCACTTGGTTTAACATTGGCCGGGAGACTTGGTCACTTGGTTTAACATTGGCCGAGGGACTTGGTCACTTGGTTTGACATTGGCCGGGAGACTTGGTCACTTGGTTTAACATTGGCCGAAAGACTTGGTCACTTGGTTTAACATTGGCCGAGAGACTGGGTCACTTGGTTTAACATTGGCCGAGAGACTTGGTCACTTGGTTTGACATTGGCCGGGAGACTTGGTCACTTGGCATGACATCGGTTATACCTACGTGTGGTAATTATGGTTTGTTTTTGAGGGCAACTCCTGCGACACCGGTCGTAGACGTGTCTTATTTTAGTGAAACCCACGTTAATTGTTTTGCTGTTGACAGATTCGAACTCAGGGCAAGCGGCTGAGGTACCTAACAACGGTGGTTTTAGACCACTGGGTTACACCGATAATTTAGACAAGCCTATCAGGTAAAGATAAAACATTTTTTAAATTAATTTCACATATATTAAATTGCAAATAATTGTTTCAAAAAACTATATGTACCAAAGAAATACAAAAACATAATTATCAATTGTATTCTTCTTCTTCTTCTTCTTATTAATATTATAATTATTATTATTACAACCCCTACCCCTACTACTGATGATGATGGTGATGATAAAAGGAACAACATCCTTTCCATAATCATAAGAAATCTCTGCTAAAAGTTCATTGCACGACATACGTGTGAAGTCAATGTCACACCTTTGTATATTATAAAGCTTTCAATTTCCCATATACTCGCTCAGCGTGACAGATGTAAATAGTGCTAGGTACGAGTCCGTCACGTACTCGGAGTGTGACATTCATGACTTTAATCTGACACGTCCGATTAGACATAATCACGCTCGTGAGCTATTTGAGAAACCAGGGTGACCATCAACGTCACATAATTTGATAGGTGCGCACTCCGCACTGACCGCTGAAAGGGCCGTTAACACAGATCCAATTCCTAACCTTAATGAATTTTCTTATCGTGGGCCGATGCGATCATTGAATAGAGAGAGGGCCCTTGCTGACATAAGTTTAGGCTGACAATGACGCTTGCAAGAACAGGGGCAACTATTATACCAAAAAATACTGTCCTCAAAATCTTTATATTATCTTCTTTAACGTTTGTTATTACATCGTTGCAAGGATAAACGTCAAAATCTATATGACGTTAAACTGATCTCAAATTTGGGGGTTATCTCAGGTTATCTCAGGTTATCTCAGGCGCAGAAGCTGTGCACAGTTGCGTCCCTTATAAGTTAGGGGTTGCCAAGGATTCAAGTTCGTCTTGATTTTGTTTCCGGGTCTGTCAACACCGTACCCGTGTTGGTGGGTTTCACCAAAGTGGTAAATTAAACGTATAAGACCAACATCACTTGGGGCCTTCATCCGACATTGGATGGCACGCCGTGATGTAACTGAAATACCGTTCAAAGCGCCAGTATCGCTCCAGTATATAAATCGGTTAATATACTGCCAAGGGATCCAAAGTGCTGCGCAGGGTTGCATCGCTTAACGCAACAGGATCCGCTGATGGTGGTTTCGAATCCCGGATGTGCTCCGATTATCAATCCTTAATCAATGTGTATCACAACCTTGGTCAGGGTTCAAGATGTGCGTCTATTAAAGCTCCATTTTCAACATGAAACGGACACTCAGGCAACCTACCAACGCCATGTCTTACGTCGTACAACGTTACAACGTCGGACGTTAACGTCAAAATCCGTATGATTTAACAAGAGATTGGTAACACTTCGGAAGACTAACTAGACTAATATCAAGCCAATAGTATTAGGGTCAAGCAATAACAATCTATCAAAAGCCGTAATGGCAACCGAGTATGAACAGATGTAACCTCGTCGTTATATAATTAAATACAGTTATTTAAAAAAAAGATGGTTGAAGAACCATGGCAAGACGTTCGAAAGGTTTTATTTCATTTCTCTGTCTTTGAGATGGTCCCTCTTTGGTAGACTGGTACCAAATAAGTCCAGCTCCTGTTAGTGAAGCTCTATCAGAAGTGACAAGTGAAAGAAGGGATGTTGGCTTATTAGTTTGGCAAATCAATAGCTTTGTCGTCAAGGCGAAAGGAGGTCATGGGGTACTTTAAGTCAGACGCCTCGCTGTTCGGGGATTTGCCTATCTGTCGGGAGCATGACGTCATGCGAGCCTGAAGTATACCCGACAATAGAGTCATGACGCGTTTAGAATTTCAGGAGTCACTATAGATATATATTATCTGAAAGTTCGAGGAGAACTCGGATGAAGAAGAAAAGTACAAGCATCCCTAGTCAGTCACTCATGTGGCAGTGTGCGTCGTTATACATTGCATTCTGACCAGAGACTAATCCAGGTCTAGAAAGACTAAGATAAACTTTAATTATCACATATCACTGAATATGACATTGTACATACGACCCGTAACAATTTCGAAACATGATGGTGTCGTATTTAGCTTAAATGTATAACAAATTGAACATTGTGCTGGACTGGGTAATCGCAAAGTCATTGGGACGAATGATTTTAAATGCAAGAACTTAAACTAGATTCCGAGAGTAGTAGTAGTAGTTGTAGTAGTAGTAGTAGTAGTAGTAGTAGTAGTAGTAGTAGTAGTAGTAGTAGTAGTCATTATATGGGTGAAATATTGCCAACTTGAATTAAAATTAAATTAACTAAATTCAACTAGTAGTATAGGTAGTGGTAATGGTAGTAGTGGTGGTAGTAGTAGTTGTAGTAGTAGTAGTTGTAGTAGAAGTAGTAGTAGTAGTAGTAGAAGTGGTAATGGTAGTAGTGCTGGTAGTAGTAGTAGTAGTAGTTGTAGTGGTAGTAGTAGTGGTGGTGGTGATGGTGGTAGTAGTGGTAGTGGTAGTGGTAGTGGTAGTAGTAGTAGTAGTAGTAGAAGAAGAAGGGATAGGTAGCTTTATGAGTGAGATAGGTTTAACTATGTGTGTGGGGGAGGCTGTGTGTGTGGAGGAGGGGGGGGGGGGGGGTGATGAGGTGGATCTCGAGACGATTTAATTCTTAGACTTTAAGATTTTATTACTTTGGTGGAACCTAAGAGCACAGGCATGGTGCTAACAAACCTAGAAATACACGTGACTCATTAGAAAGTCCAACCTCATTAGAAAGTCAACTGTTACGTGTAATGACGTCAAAGTACCAAATGCGTACACACAATTATTAATTTTATTTCCATTTACGCTCATAGAAATCATAATAAACATAATACCCTGACAGCGTCTGGATTACACTGAAATGGTTTTGGTCATATTTATATTAAACTTTGCACCCTTTTAAGCACTCCAGATCCATTAGTAATCATTTTCCATGTCTTTCCTTCACTGCGAGTTGCAAACGAATCAATAGCCCAGTAACCCAATATTAACCCTGCCAGATGGTTCCAGTGATCAAATGGGCTTCTAGTGCGTGCAAAATATAAGAGAAAATTCCGTTGGCATTTCTTCCATTAATCACTATATAATAATTTTTGAGGCCGTGGCATTTCGTGGCTTTCATTCAAATTAGGTCACGAGAAAAACGCTTCATTAAGAAGATGCTCTTCAACTTTTTATATAGATTAAAAATGAAGCACAGCCGTTGGTTATCACTAGGTCTTGTAATTATTGGCTTGAGACAATTGGAGGACGGTTGAAGCACGAATTAAGCACGGCCGGACTGGTTTAAATACAGAAATAAATACGGGAGTGAAAGATCGACGTCGCCATGCATTGGCGTTTATCAAGAAATCGATACCAAAATTAAAATGTATGCCATTCTAATGGAATTCTGCTCAAACAGATTCTATCAAATTGTAAGAGTATTTCCGCAGCTGAATAGAGGTTTCGGCTTTCTATTGACTTCGTCGTCCTCATCAGTAGCCACAGCCTTTGGATGGAGACTTTGACGTGAACAAGGATGACGTCTTGTAAAACCCATTTGCTCTTTTCAGCGTTAAAGCTCCATCTTTCCAAGGACCATTTTTCAATGATGGAGTACTTGCCTTTATGTATTTGGCACAATGGTTGGCCACGGGGATAACGTTTTCATGCTTCTTATATTGGTACCATTCGTGAAACAGTCAGTTGGAATTGACTGTTACGTTGAACGGTATATCGATCAAACCGTTACGTAGACTGTTTTGTTGCCTTTTATCGGGTATTGCCAGTGTTTCAACCCAAAGAAATCAATTTTTGACATCGGTTCAGTGATGTTAAACATGTATGTATGTGTTCTATATGAGGAAAAGAATAGATTCGTGCTCACACATATGATGCCAGTGTTATACGTCAAGCGAGACCGCCTCCGTGGTCTAATGGTAGAGCGTCCGCATGGAGAGCGGAAGGTCCGGGGTTCGATCCCAGGCCGCGTCATACCAAAAGAATTTAAAAAGATGGTACTTGTTGTTACCCTGTCTGTAGCTCGGCATTAAGAGGCTAACACAAGTACAAGCAGCCACACACACACACGTGCATGCACGTCGATATATAAGTGCAATAATCTTGGACGCGACGTTAAACCCCATTTCACCTCACCTCACATCAAGCACTATTGTGTTATGTAAGCGGATAAACGCTGTTTAGGGATGGGCATCTTTAATGAAATGTAATACACTGGTTCGGCTATTGTTAGAGGATCATAATATCTGTAGTATCATATTTTGCCTGGAGATAGCAAGTTATTCTTCGTTTTAATGGGATGAATAGTGTATGGGATGGGGAAAATGACGTCATATGATCCATGAGGCCTTGATAGACGTTAATATGGAAATCAAATTTTCAGCTTTCTGAGGACATTACTGTATAATCAGTCAGTGGTTATTTCCAGATTGTGTTGAAAAGAATAAACTACTCCCGATACGGATTCTTTAATTACGCGAAGACCCTGACGGGCAGATGCGCATTGGTGTCACAGTGCCAGTTTTCCGTTGAGTAATACCATCTCTAATTTCTTTCAACATTGCCGTTTCAGTACAGTAAACTACGGTTATAACGACCACTAATTTTGTTCGGTATAACCGTAGTTCGTTATAAGCATATATATACAGCATATATACAACAAATGGCCGGGACTAAAAACAAAGTTCGTTATATCGGTCAGTTCGTTATAAGCGTGTTCGTTATAACCGTAGTTAACTGTCTATCATTTCTGCTCTCCCTGGTCCATGGACTCAATCATCTACATGTATACAGCGAATGAACGGCCAAATGTCTGTTGGATAGATCTTCACTCAATACGTTGCTTAACTTTCAAATGAGACGTATTCATAATTGAGTCTTTGCAAAAACCGTTTAAAATGCAGTATGATCTTGTCAGCTGTCAATGCAACGACCTAGGTAATAGCGCCCTAAGTTAGCGCAGCTATGCACCGATTTCGTGGTTTCCCTTCGACATCCGTTCACAGCAGATGTTATTGCTCTTAACCCACGGATAATATACCGTGGAATCTGTCTCAGTCGTCTTTGTCGTTGCACTTTGCTGTGCAGAGATGTGCATCAAACGATTGCGCGCTCGGATCCACCCTGATGATCCCTGCTGCTTTGTCAGCGCCATACCGAAAATGTTAAACACATAATAATAATAATAATAATAATAATAATAATAATAATAATAATAATTATAATAATAATAAAAATAATAATAATTATAATTATAATAATAATTATAATAATTATAATAATAATTATAATAATAATTATAATAATAATGAATGTAATGAGACTGTCCAACACATTGTCAGTGGATGCCCAGCTTTGGCACAAATACAGCATATTAAACGACATGATGGTGTAGCTCGATCATTTTATTACCGTCTTCGCCATGCTTGTGGTTTTGACACAGAGGTCCACCCATGGTACGACCCGGAATATGTAGAGGGCGTCATGGAAAACGATGAACACAAAATTCTTTGAAATAGGCCTGTATACAGCCTCAGACCCATCCAGGCCAACAAACTAATCTTGTCCTTTTTTATAAGTCCAATGGAATCGTTTATATCATTGAATTTTCTGTCCCTTATGACACTAATGTGATTGACAAGATTCAGGAGAAACTTGTCAAATATGCGAACCTCGCTTTCGAAATGTCACCCTTGCATCCCAAGTACAAAGTTGTCCGACTCCCCATTGTTCTCGGTGCCTTAAGTTTGGTACCTTCCAATCTGTTGACTGACATTGGGAGAGTACCCGGGTATGCTACCAGGCATACAGCCCTTCTGACAATCTGGTTAATGCAGAAGACTGCAATGTTGGGAATTCTTCACATTCTCCGAAAAGTTCTGGTTAGTTTTGACTGGTTAGCGCTTCCTGGGAGAAGTCCCATTTGTTGTCTGGGCTGCGTGTGGAGGGGGCAAGGGCCCTGAGCTGATGATCACCCAAACCCTCTATGCTGCATAATATGTAATAATAATAATAATAATAATAATAATTTACGCTGCAGTTAGCACAATTCCATCTGGAACAGAATCTAGAGGAGGCAAACCAATGGTTGACTGCATGACCGACGGACGGGGGACGATGGCCCACAATCATTCGGGTTACACATTGTCACTGACGCGTTTGAGTAAGATGGGGACTTGCAGAGGATGCTTCTCAATAACCTTCAAATAGACCTTCAAAGCATCTATATGTCCAACAATTGCCGTATACTTTACCGTTTCAAAAACAATATGTGTGTGTGTGTGTGTGTGTGTGTGTGTGTGTGTGTGTGTGTGTGTGTGTGTGTTAAAAGCGTCTTTCTAAAAGTTCCAGCAAAATCAACGTTTCTTAGCTCATTAAAAGTTGAATGAGTAGGCGGTTTTCTCAACACAAATGACAATTGCACGTACGTGTTTACGTACATGTAAACACAGGGATTGTATCGTATACTTCTCAACATGCACGAGAGTGCGATCATGGCCCGAAGTCTAATGGCCCGCACTCTACAACACGGTAAATAATAATTAATGTGTGTACTTATACTGCGGGGGTCTCCATACAGAACGTGCATGCTCACGGCGCTGACAGTATTACTCCGGTCAATGGATCAGTGTGCACTCTATTTCCATTCTCAGCTCCCTGGGGAGTATATAATCCAAGATACCTGTGAGGAGCCAGAAGCTTAACAGCCGCATTACCATCTCATCCTACCGGGTACCCATTCACTCCTGGGTGAACAGAGGCACATTTCGAACAAAGTCACTTGCCTAATGAGACACTACGTGTGCCACATGTGCCTCAGTGTAAGGCAGGACCGAAGCTTCAGAAACTCTCGCGGGACTCACCCATCCACCTACTTTCCGCAACCAACGGTACTTCAATATAACTTCACCTGATTTGTGACCTGTGCGCTGTGCACGGACCAATGCCACAACAAGGTGTCCTGAAACCCAACTTGCAAGAACCTCAACTTAAGATTGAGCACTTGAAATGCACACGATTATTGCAATATCAATATCAATATTGCATATCATTCGTATGATCATGTCAACGCCTCCAAACAATCGGAACAATGAGCGTACAAGTTTGGACACTCAGGAATTTATCATCAAAATACGTACATGTACTATAGCCATGCTTAATAACACGTACCTTATAAGTCTGTCACGTATTATCGAACGTAATTTCATCATCGTCTTGCCATAGCTGGTACAATATATTAAATGTTAACGTTCATAGGACAGTTGTGCGGGAAATAGATAGTTTCCCGTGTCACGTGTTTCCGCTCCTGGCCGTGATCAAGGTCGTCATAGGAACAATGTATGCGTCATGCTGCTCGTCGACGCCTATTATTCAAGTGATCTATGCAACGAACGCAAACACGTGTCAACGCCTTGCATGAACCAAGAGTACTTATTTTTCACTGTATTCTTATGTAATTTCTAAAATGGCAATTTTACAATTTAAGCGTAGGCATTAATTATACTGACGTCCACAGAGCGGAAGTTGAAATCGCTAAATGAGCCGCGTACTTCATGAATTCTTTCTAACCGCACTCGATCTAATAAAAAAGAACTTTCTTTGTGGAAATGGAGGGGTGAGTGGTTAAAGCGTTCGCCCGCCACGCCGAAATCCTGGGTTTGATTTAATGTATGGATACAGGGTGTTAAGATCATTGGCAGTGTTCCGCGTCGTTATATGAATGACAACATAGCCAACATTCACACATTCACACATTCACACATCCACACATTCACACATTCACACATCCTCACATTCACACATTCGCTGCATCTACTAGCAATGATTCAAGAGGAAACATCTATACGATAACACCATAAAGGTCAGCTGTTTAACAGCCGGATATGAACTTGTCGTGTTTTGATGGCGTGATAGGGCCTATCGTTATCATACTAGTGCTTCACAAAATTATCCTAGCGGTGCGGTTGTCAAAAAACATTTGTTAAAAAAACTGAGCTTGTATAATAGTTATTAATTAAAAATATTGTATTGACAAATACAAATAGGATTGGACAAAAATGAATTCCTTGGGTGATCCCAGTCTTAGAGTGAGTTGTGAAGTTAATTTGATTTAACGCCGTTTTTAACAGTATTCAAGTTATATCACGGCGTGTCAGATTAATGGCGGAGGAAAGCCCGAAGTGATGCAGGTCTCAGACGTCTAGCACTTGGGAAAAACCAACGAGCACGGGTATGGTGCTGACAAACCAATAAACAAAATCAAGGTGCAACGGGATTCGAACCCACAATCATAGGTTTCTGGTGTGCCCTAGGGGTGCCCAGCGAATTAAGGCACCTTAATCGACTGGGCCGTCTGTGAGTGGGTGTAAAAGGCAAAATAACGGCGAAAATTATATGAATTGTGCACTAAAATCAGTGATAACACCAGGTAAATGTAAAAATTTGGACACGAAAAACCAGTGACTGAAAGCAAGAGTAACGATCCACGCAATTAAGGTTAGATACTACGCAGTCAGACAATCCGCCAGTCTGACATCCTCATCCCAGGCTCCTAATCACGGACTCCTCAAAGGGATTATAGCCGTGAGAATCATATTCATTATAATTCGTTATTGATTCAGCCTTGCCTCAAAACCTTTAGATTATACAAAGTATTGACCCTGGTAAATACCCCTAACTAGCAACACGGCCACGTCAGGCGACACAAACACGGTGTTGGTTCACAGTCGTATTGACCACATTGGCTATATTAAGCCCATGGTTATACGTGTCTTATTTTGTAGCAATTGTTCGATTGACCTGTATTGAACCGCTACACTACCCCGGAGCTGTTTGAGGTCAACTGTAATTCGCCCTTCAAACGTACGGAGAAGCTCATCTGGTTAATATGTGTTTGTTTGCATGTAAATTTGTATTTACCTTCCGATTTGGGCTAAGTGAGATTACTGTGATCAATAGACAGCAAATTTAGACGGCTTATGGCCAAACAACATGACACGCAATTAAGTAACCATTAGCTGTCTGTGTTGTCGACTCTTCAGTAAGATATTTACGGAATCGAAATGTGTTTTATTGTCTGTCAAATTGGTACCATTGTGACAATTTTGCTCGCCAAATGCATTTCCCACAGAATATCATAAAATAATTTGTCAAAAATTAAAGGAACATTCCAATAATACCCTTCAGGAAGCTATATCGTTCTGTTCTGCCATGCGTTCAGTGGCCACCAAGATGGTCACTAATGCTTCAGGGAGAAACGACTCCAAATAAAAAGTAAAAGGGTTAGAGCAAAATCAGAGCTCTTTTACCTTTACAAAAGTCATTTTCCCGGAAATGACAAAAAAGACGCCTAGTTCACATCGCATATTACAGATCTCAGATCAAAAAATGGAAATTGTGATCGACCATAACCGATCTCATTAAGGATCGTAGTGACTGATAACTGTCTTTCATAAGCCTTAAAGTTTCATTTTTTATAGGGCGAAGGTACCCAAGGAAGTTCTTGATGTCTTAACGATGTCCCCAAAGCTGATTTTATCCACCTGTTTTTAAGTCTATTAGTTGTGAAGATGACTTGACAAGACCGTCTAGAAGGTTTTGATTCCAACGTCTTGACGGGTGACGTTAATGGCTTCAATATCAATAAACGTCACGTCCTAACGCCATGCCGAGTCGGGCTCTGCATGCTCTCTATTCCGCTAACTATATTCTTCAAGATCAATACTCGTCATTATATTCTTTCTAGACATATAAAAGAAGATCTAAATGTAAAACTTTTTCAAAAGCTTCGATGTTGCAATTCTGTTGATGGAAAATCATTTTAATTCGTTTTTAAGCTGTTCCAATTAATAAATGGGTCTTTAAGAGGTTTGAGAGTAATGAGTATTCGGGAAAATGTTTCTTAAAATCCTAAGCATGTACATGATTAATACGACTTAGATTGGCACAAATTTATCAATCAATACGGTACAATTTATAAAAAGAAAATAATATGTTGAATACTGTACAGTACAAAATTCCATAGGTATTATTAAATCCGATAAAAGTGCCTTTAAATGAGAACGGATTACCAAATTCAAGACAGCCCGTTAAGACGAGTGACGTTAATGGTTTTTGGCAGCGCAATGTTTAAGTTGCCTTTAAACAGTCGACACAAGACAAGACAAATACGTGGTTGATTGGGGAATGATTGCATGAAGTACTGCCCATGTACGATGACTAACTATCAGCGAATTTATAACCATTCGGTCCTCGTTTAAATCGGATCCGACGACACACATTGTACAGTCGATCGCGATCCATACTTACAGAGAGGTCCTGTGATGGTTCTTAGAGTGAGTGAGTGAGTTGGGTTTAACGCCGCTTTTAACAGTATTCCAGTTATATCACGGCGTGTCAGCTTAATGTGGGAGGAAAGCCAGAAGTGATGCCGGTCTCAGACGTTTACCACTGCGGTGAAACCCACGAGCACGGGTATGGTGCTGACAAACCTAGAAACATAATCGGGCGAACCGGGATTCGAGCCCACAATCATAGGTTTCTGGCGTGCCCAAGGGACGCAACTCTGCACAGCGAATCGCGGCGCCTTAGACGACTGGGCCACCCGTGCCCCCCTACAATTTTGACCCCGTGGGGATTTCGGGTTTGAACTGCTCCCCAGCAACCTATGCTTGTCGTAAGACGCGACTTAATGGATCGGGTGGTCAGACTCGGTGACTTGGTTGACTGTGTGTCATCGTACCCCGGCGACGTGGGCCGTCGTTCTTAATATCAATCACTTGTCCAGACTCGATTATTTACAGACCGTCGTCATGTAGACGGAATACTGCTGTGTGCGGTGTTAAATAACAAAAAAAACAAAAAAAACAATAAGGAAATATTTAGTATAGATATGAAGGACTGCCTTGTTATAATTCGATTAAACCGTCCGAATTAACAAGGGTACACTGTCGTATTGTTGTCACAACGGCTCATGTTATCTGAATCTAGCCCACTAAACATATCCCGTGAACAATGCCTTTGGCATCAGTGTATGAGATCGATCGATGTCTTAATATGAGTCTATCCGTTGCTGGGTATCCATAGCACTGTCATATAGATTGATATTGAAACTATTATTATGAAAGCAAAATCATCCACATTCGCTGATGATAGCAATCAATACCTATAATCAATAGTGATACTGGAAACTAGGAAACGTTGATTGTGTGTGTGTTTCAAACGAAGATAAATACTGTCGCGTGTATCTTTTCGCGTCACACAGGCAAACCAGTGGTTGATACTATGAGCAACGATCCGTTTTGTCGGGTTCGATGGCACACAATGAACCAGGTGACAAACAAATTGTAATCACTTGATCCTCATTAGTCGGGTATTGATTTTGATTTGTAATTCAATATTCTGTCGTAGAGCACAACCCCTCACGAATGAAAGTCTTATTCCCTTCAATTCAAAAGTTACGATATGGCTGAAATACTGCTGGCATCACAAGCAGTCTTAACTCACTCACTCTCCAATTCAAAAATTGATAATCTGTCTTAAGGCGCACGATGCTCAATTACAATAAGGTACACTGTCTGACATCCGTTGTCCTGTCTAAGGCGCCGCGATTCGCTGTGCACAATTTATTGTGGGTTCGAATCCCGTTTCCCCCGATTATGTTTCTAGGTGTGTCAGCACCATACCCGTCCTTGTGGGTTTCACCAAAGTGGTAAACGTCTGAGACCTGCATCACTTCGGGCTTTCCTCCAACATTAAGCTGACACGCCGTTATATAACTGTAATACTGTTAAAAGCGGCGTTAAACCCAACCCACTCACTCATTAACTCTCCCGAAGAACATTTTCTAATTCGGTTTCACGGCACTGAAGCACCTCCCTGACAACGAACCTACAGGAAGACTGCGTCATAACTTGTCCCCGATACCCAATGTCGCCAGTACTCAAGGACTGAATTATACATTCTCCAATTCCTCCGTTGCTTGACAAATTGGATTACAATAGTTTAAATGTCTATAACTCGATAAGGGGTGCTCTCGCTGTGAGGGCGGCCTTTCAAGACGCTTAAACTTAATTAACCGCGATCCTTAAAATACAGCATCCTGTGCAGGACAAACCACTTGAACTTGTCAAGGTCAAACGTTATCAATAAAGTAACGTTACCGTGTTGCGAAAATATATCCAAAAATGATAACATTGATTAAGTAGTATTATTTCTAACTTTATGTCAAAATATGATGTAGGCCTACATGTGCAAGTATATCAATGAGAGTTTGTTTGTTTGTTGTTTATCGCCGCATTCAGCAATATTCCAGCTATATGACGGCGGTCCGTAAATAATCAAGTCCAGACCAGACGATCCAGTGATTGGCATCATAGGCATCGATCCACGTAAATAGGATACTATGACAAGCATCAAGCAGGTCAGCCTCTTACGACAAGCATAGTCGCCTTTTATGGCAAGCATGGAATGCTGAAGACCTATTCTACCCTTGAACTTCACGGGTCTAATGAGTGAGTGAGTTGGGTCTAACGCCGTTTTGAACGTATATCAATGAATGAATTACATTTCTGGTGAGTGAGTGAGTACAGTTTTACGCCGCTTTTAGCATATTCCAGCAATATCACGGCTAGGGACATCAGAAATAGGCTTCATACATTGTACCCATGTGGGGAATCGAACCTGGGTCAACGGCGTGACGAGCGAACGCTTTAACCACTCGGCTACCCCACCGCCCCTGCTCGAAAAGGTACATATATGTTCAGGATATATAATGAACAATACAAGTCAGGGATCATGAATATTTTCAACACACAACTTCATAAACACATCCCCAAGCATCTGCATGATGACTAAGGTTTTTGTTCATTATATAAAAAAGCGCTAAGCCTTTTTTACAGGAGCAAACAGGCTAAGTCATACGCAAATAAGTGCTACCGGATAACTTTAAATACAAATAAACATATTCGATAAAAATCGTACTAAAAATGAGCGAACGTGTGTCAGAATCGTTCTGGATAAATGAAAATATTTTCAAAATGACTTACACGGACATATGCCTGAAATCTTAAGCCTCATTAAGTTCCCTGTGACAACGTATCAAGGAGATCACCAGCGCCAATAAAATATTGGTTTTGTCTGTCACGAACTTAAACAAACCAAACGGAGACATTAAAACGAGGTGAAATATTTGTGGAGTAGTAATGTTTGCCAATATGTTGGTAATATTATACTCTTCTTTGTTTTCTATGAAACTTATACCTTATATTCAAGTACGTGTCTTTGTGTGTCAAAGTGAGAGTTGGTTGGTTGTTTGTTGTATAACGCCGCACTCAGCAATAGTCCAGCTATATGACGGTCTGTAAATAATCGAGTCCGTACCAGACAATCCAGTGATTGGCATCATGCGCATCGATCCACGCAATTGGGATATGATGACATGCATCAACCAAGTCAGCGAGCCTGACCACCCAAACTCGTCAGTCGCCTCTTACGAAAAGCATGGTCGCCTCTTACGACAAGCATGGGCTGCTGAAGACCTATTTTACCCCGGATTTTCACGGGTCTCGAAGTGAGAGAAGGCATGTGGGACACAGAATACACATCGTCACTAAGTATTCAAGCTACTTGTGAAAGGAATCGAATGGACTTAAGTTATCGAGGAAATACGTCAACGTGCGAAAACAACACAATGATTAAATCCTACCTAAGAAGCTTGCATTCTCGGGACCCGTGGAGATCTTGGGTAGAATAGGTCTTTGGCAACCCATGCTTGCTACAACAGGCGACTATGCTTTGTCGTAAGAGACGACGAACGGGATCGGGTGTTCAGGTTCACGGACTTGATTGATGCATGTCACCGTATCCCAGTTGTTTGTATCGATGCTCATGATATCGCTCACTGGATTGTCATGTCCAGACTCGATTATTTACAAACAAAGCATTCTCAGGGGAGGGGATTGAGGGTGGGGTGTGTTCTGCATTTAATCAATAAGAAGGCAAGTACGTTCTATTTTAAGTCAGATATGATATTCATGCAATAATAAAGAGCAAACTTGAAGTATGATTTAATACTAGGGTAAGTCGGGCTTGTTTGTACATTGTCCTTGATCGTTGGTTGACTAGTGACGCAGTGTGCTTTTTACCTTCTCCGTAAAGAATATTCTCGTGATTTGGTGGCCTTGATAAAAAAAACCGCAAGGATGTAAATGAGAATATGCGTGCAATCATTGTCTTGGTTATCTTCTTTGTGAGATAACGAGTCACGCAAAGGCCGCGTGTCACTTGTGAAAGTAAGAAAATACACAAAACGAAGAATTTGAAAAAAATAGTTAATTACTGTTCCCGAAACGTTTGTTTTAGTTTTTTTCCTTGAAATCGGGAAATGAAAATAAAAATATTTTCTTCTGAAAGTTGAATGAACCTATCGTTTTGCTTTTCGTGAAGTTGTCATGCACGTTATACATTCGGATGCACGATAGCAACATGTTGCTGATGGGGGTGTTAGGATTCATTGCTTCTATTGCAGTGTAGCAGGAAAACATTCTATGACGTTTGAAGGATGATATAACTGCGCATGTGCATAACGTGCACAGCTACCGCCTTTTGTTTCATACCCGCCGTATCAATATTCATGAGTGTGTTTTACGCCGCGTTTAGCAATATCACGGCGGAGGAGTCATGAAATTGGCCTCATACATTGTACCCATGATGGAATCGAACCCGGGCTTTCGGGGCGAGCACTGTATCCACTAGGCTACCCCCACCCCTCCCGACACACACCCCACCCCACCCAAATTCTTTGTAAAAGTTGTTCACCTTGGACATGTGTAACGTGTAGGAAATTGTTTTGAGGGGTGGGGCAGGGTGGGTACCTTTAGCAGTGTCTTTCCTCTATCTGCGGGGAAAAAACATGTGAAAATATACCACCCGCCAGATTAACGTGATTGCACTGTCAACATCAGTGACTGAAATAGGAAATAAGGGTCTTCTACATCTATACTATGTATTGTGGTGTTTGGGCTTGAATAATTCATGTGGTAATAATTATGGACGGTTAAGATGGGCGACGAAAGACATCGCAGGAGTTATAGCTCTGTTGAAGACAACACGCATTTAAGTGTGACAGATGGTCTTGGGAAATATCTTGGAATTGGCGTATTTGTTACCAAGGGAATCTCAGCTTGCAACCAAATTAAATGAAGACCTCGTGAACGATATCGAGACCGATGAATATCGATCGTACATTTTAATCGTGCACTCCTGATATTACCTTTGATTGATAATAAGTGAATCCATTATCAAGATTAGAAGCTTGTTACAAATATTTCCTTAAAATCATTTTAGAAGCCTCATGCATAAATAACAATATAAGTGGAATTTGAAAATAACGGAATGAAAATAATCTTTACAATAAATTTCTGATTTTCAGTTATTGATTCATATTATTTTCAACGCTATGTTGCGTTTCACGCCCAATGGAATCTGTTCAGGTGTATAACCTATTCTGTTTTTTCTCTTGACGTTTTTTATTTATCTTTGCTCATAAAATATTTCGCTTTGGCTTTGTCAAACACAAGACTAAATGGCAGGTCAAAAGTGTTCAGAAAATCAGGTCAATGTTGCCAGGTCATAAAGCCACCTTTCACGCAAATATAAATGACGTGGGCCATGACACCAGATTTTATCAAATACCATGATTCTAATTGCGTTGGAAATTTGAGTTGAATATTTCAGTAACGAAAGATCAATTATCAATTGACCAAAAAGAGAGAAAAAACAGAATTATCATAAAACTGAAAATATCAGATGCACGACACATTACATCCCGGGACTATTGTAGCGATCTCATTTATTCTGGTCATGAAACATTTAGACCGAAAAATAGAATTTCTAATGAGAATCGAAATTGCAATCAATCCTCATTCAATTATTAAATGTTAATGTAGGTGGAATATGATCGTGAAATAAAATGTCACACATCCTGTGTATGTGCTAGTCATTGTATCCA
Organism: Haliotis rufescens; assembly: GCF_023055435.1. Lineage (NCBI taxonomy): Eukaryota > Metazoa > Mollusca > Gastropoda > Lepetellida > Haliotidae > Haliotis > Haliotis rufescens. Next base: position 27,198,101 of record NW_025964372.1, read on the forward strand.
TATGATTCTTTTATTCCTTTTTATTGCATCAAAACAGTCACGCGAACTATGCGTCAAGGTTCGCTGCCACATTGCAGCATCTTGTCTGGACGTTGTCATTGATGACACAGTATTAACCTGAGTGATCGTCCTGGATTTGTTTGCTTTGCACTCGCCAATAGTCCTGTCATATCACGATCTGTAAATAATACACCTTGCGCGGGAAAACCGGTGATTGAGAAGATGACAAACTTCCAACCTCGTTCGCGTTCAATTTAAAGCATGCAACCGATTCAGAAAACATGACAGTCTTAAACAGCGGTGTAAACTGCGTGTTGTCCTGATACAGTCTCAAAGAGCTATATTAACTACATGCAGACAATCATAAATAGCTACACAAACTATATGCAGTCCTATTGGCAGTAAGTGTGAGTGTGTATGGTTTTACGCCGCTTTTAGCAATATTCCAGCAATATCACGGCGGGGGACACCAGAAATGGGCTTCACACATTGTACCCATGTCGGGAATCGAACCCGGGTCTTCGGCGTGACGAGTGAACGCTTTAACCACAAGGCTACCCGTCCGCCCCCCTATTGGCAGTGCCAAACAGCGGCATAAACTAATTTGAGTCCCATTGACATTCTCAAAAAGCAGTATAAAACTACATGTAGTCCCTTCTTCAGTATGAACCAGCGGACAAATTACGCGTATTTCTGTTCACAGACTCATGCTTCATAAACTACGTGTAGTCCTTTTGAAAGTCTCAAATAGCGACCTAAGCGAGTCTTATTTACAGTTTCAAATAGCGGCATACAGTTGCCCTACCGACAACACCAAACCCTTACCTGCAGAAATAGGCCGATTCTCTTGTCAGACCCGATCTGGGAGGGGTGTCAGGTTGGTGGACGCTTATTCTTAAAGACCCCGTGGCGACATCAGTTTGTTTTTTCTTCTTCTTTCTAATGGATGAAAACGCACGACGGAGAACCCCAAGATTGGCCTTTACATTTTCAACGTTTGTTTCCGTATCCTCTGTATCGAATTCCGTCTCCATAATTGATCTTCCACTTGGGCTATACGACCGACGAAACATGCTGGCTCGTGAGTATGCGAGATTTAATAAATAGAGTTCAAGGCAGGAAACGATTCTCCAGAGAATGTGCAACTTGTGGCTTCAATGTCAGTCCTTTGGGGCTTGCTGTATATGCCAGTTGTTGTCAGTACAGAACGCCGATCAATGCTGGAGTATTGGGAAACGTTCCTCAAGGAAAGAGCAATATGTGCCTAATGGTAGTAGTTGTAGCGCTCAGTGCTCGCCACCGTCACACCAATAACACTTCAGAAGAAGCAGCAAGTATTCACAGTGTATATCACCCACATATGGAAACACCTTTCTTCCAGGACCTGAACAAATCAGAATTACTCCGACACCAGAGAAGAAAATGAAATATGAATACTTTGCTAAGATACGTAGAAAGCATGCGTAGGTGTACACAATTCAAGAATACTCGCATTGGTCAGACTTCGACGGCAGGGGTTACGGGAATAAATGTGTGTCCAGCTTCGCATCTGACCTCTCTGAGGTACCAGATTGATGCAGGGTTTATGCCCAGTGTTTGTCACTATATCCAGAGTGTATGGGTCGAGAACGCTGCTATCCAGTTATATACTGACGACACCATGTTTGATATCTGTGTATGACGTCATAGCAGGACGTATCGAGCAGCCATGCAATAGCTGCACGTGACGCTAAGAAACAGCTGCTGTGTCAATAATAACAAATTATCGTCTCAAGCATTCACATAGAAACATTGGGTGTGAAAGCCATGAGAATATCCTGGTAATGTTCGATAATGGTATTGGGTCTGCTGTTCTTTACAGAAGATAAGACATTATTGGTTCGATGTCCATTTACCTGAACTCCTATGAACTCTGACCACTCACTCCAAAACATGCGCCAGGAAACCTCCCATATAACTCTGAGTATTAGACCAGCACGGAAGATCAATGTATGTAAATACGCGAGTAGTCTGTGCAATAGCCATCTGAATAGCGTTGACTTTACACATCTTCAACAGAACTGACGCTTTGGATCCACGTGATTAACCGCGTCAACAAGGATTTCTGGAGAGGCCAGCAGTGTTGTGTTTGTCTGCTCAATGCTTCTGATAGTCTGTTTCAAAAGACAGACATACGCCACAGTATCCTTGAATCAAGTAATGATTACATCCCATTCCACAAATGAAATCTTCGATTTCGTGGGCCGCAGTGTAGTTTGTACCGGGGGCTACTGTTATCAAATCCGAGATAATTAGTGTGGTCGCAAGGTCAGGTACTACAAATGCCCTTCAATGATTTCGACCAGCTACGAACACAAGCGGCAAAAATGACGACTTTACTATCGGAGCAGACGACACTTTCCCATAGATGAGTGGACCTATATTAACGCCATAATGAGGCCACGAGCGAGCGGAGAACCGCGCATGGCATTTCCGCGCCTTCACGTGCGTCTGAAGTGCTGTGTTTATCGACCACGTGCTCGGGAGCAACGACAGCCTTTCTCAACCCGAGAGATGTCAGAACAATTTTCTATGCCAGGTTTGAAGCGGTGATTCGTCCGTGACACTACACACGCATTCTGTCGGTAATGCAGTTAGCTCATGTCCTAAATATTCACGTCTAAACTCACAACCCTATTTGACACCAATAGGCGAACAGGCAATCAAGGCCTCTGGTAGCGACACCAGTTTATGAAGCTCCATCAGTGAAGGATCCTGTCCAATTAAACGACCCCCTCCAGCCCCGGAGCACAGAGCTACCGAATCACACCTGGCATCTGTTGGGAATGATAGGCCCACGGGGCAGTTATTATCCCCAATATTTATATAGGATTAGTGTTATCATATGAAGGTACATTAACCGAGACTAAAATATACCCCATATATTGACAGGTGACTGTTAGGCGGTTTCGTCACAATATGCGTGTAATGCCATGGCGCATTGAGTCTTGTTGTTGTTGAACTACATTGCATAATGCTACCGTGTGAAATATGGCCTGACCTGCAGATGTCGTATTGATCTTCTACTTCACTAGACAATACAAATGTAAAACAGGTGGTGACCTCTATGAGACTTGGACATGCTTCGGTGGGGTATATATAAACGTGTACTAAATATACAATATATTTTAACATTAATATACAAAAAAAAAATAATACGATTCGATCAATTTTGAAAATTGAAAATGGATTTTCACATGCGGTTTATTTGTCTTTAATTATAAAAATGATTCTTTTTTTTCAGGAATGGTGGTAATTACATGTACATAACAATACGCATCATGAAGTGATTTTGGGGACCATGTGGTAAAATAATTGGGTCGTAAGACAGAAGTGAGTGAGTATGGATTAACCCCGCTTTTAGCAATGTTCCAGCAATATCACGGCGGGGGACACCAGAATTGGGCGTCAAACATTGTACCCATGTCGGGAATCGAACCCGGGTCTTCAGCGTGACGGGTGAACGCTATAACCAATAGGCTACCCGACCGCCCTTCGTTATAAAGAAGATCCAGGTTTGATATATAGTGAATTGCTGACTTGAGCCTTAAAAAAACCCATTCACTTCACTCGTCTTAATAGGCTTATAGTTAGGGCCTGTACCGGTTCCATTCCCTGCATGGTGCATTATCTTAAGCCCATTTTGGGTATCCCTCGCTACGATATAACAGGAATGTTGCTGAATGAAACGAAAACCAGTCAAACATTACTGAAGTTACATGCCTAGCCACTGTACAATGAACGCATTCACGCTTTGCCATAACGCCACGGGACCCGCATCCTTAGTTGAACCGGAAGAGCCGAAGTATGGCCGACAATTGATAACACAGTGTCGAGCTCCCTGGCTTGCACTCTGTGGCTCCCGACTAACACATTGAAAGTGTAGCAAGTGTATTTCTTAAACCTCGACTTCCTCGTCTGTTAATAACTGTACGCATACATTCACCGTGAGAGGGCAGTGGACGTTTCACAGCTTCGATAAAAATAGTATGAACGTGGTGTATGAATGTCAGTAAATCCTTTGTCGATTAAACGAGACAGAATGAATCATTATGCATTGTGTTAATATCCGTTCGATCTTTATGATAGAGTTCACAGGGTTGTGGTAAGTCCCTTGGCGGCCATTGTAATATAAACCTGGAGCTTTGCCTTGCAAAGACAGAGTAATTCAGTAGGACAGGGCAATGCATATATATCGCAAGCGAGGCACCAACGGGATGTTAAATTCTCTGGAGGTTGAGAAAAATAGGAAATTGTACATTTTCTGAAAGCATCGATCCTTCCATGGCATTGTACAGCTGTGGCATAAGCGATATCAGGAGTTGTCGATCGCTATTTGGAGTAACGTACAATAAGCCGATATTGCAAGAAACGCCATGGCGTGTCTCTTAAAAGCTTCCGACGACGCAAACGATTTCGATCTGTTAGATAGCTTTTTAAAAGATAAAGCATTCAGACATTCTCTGTAATCAACAAAACAGTAGTTTGCTGGGACAATAACGAGGCATCGTCTCTTATTATTCAACAGAGTTCTTCCTATTTAACATGCACATGTTTAGGGGACGCAAAAGGACGTCTAACGCAACAAAGTTATTGGGAAATATAAACACCAAACATTCCGTTGGGTAAGATGAACTTATCTTATTCATGCAGCTGATGTTTATAAATATTCATAAACCAGGAACATCTACTAAGTATAGGCGTTGTTTGTGACAGTTGCTTCCTGTGTAGTATAGCCTCATTTGAAGAGGGGGGCACGGGTGGCCCAGTCGTCTAAGGCGCCGCGATTCGCTGTGCAGAGTTGTGTCCCTTTGGCACGCCAGAAACCTATGATTGTGGGCTCGAATCCCGGTTCGCCCCGATTATGTGTCTAGGTTTGTCAGCACAATACCCGTGCTCGTGGGTTTCACCGAAGTGGTATACGTCTGAGACCTGCCTTACTTCGGGAAACCCAACTCACCCACTCACTCACACCAAATTGTATCCATTGAGGCCTCGATTTCCAAATAAGCAGGGTTTGCTTTAACAAGGTTGTACACAACAGTAATTGCGTATTGCCTGGAAAAGGGGGTTTGGAGACACTGGAAATCTTCTTAATCATTACATGACAAAAGTTAAGCGCAAGTTGACGTATATGCTTAAGGCTTGCAAAGAACGAAAGTGCTTACTGTTAGTACCAAACGGGATCCTTTTAAGTATGTATCGAGCCTGACCACTCAATCCCGTGTCAAGTATAAGTCCACCTACTATATATATTCTGTACTATGCCTCTCATACAGTCTTGCTTGACAACGGTATAAGGATCTAATACCGAAACGTCGCTTTTTACAGTTATTATAAAGAAGTTGTTATCCAAAAAATTGTGTCTCCCTTGTCATCCGTCAACTTCTAAGTAAGTAATGCCTATCAAACAAATTAATCCCGTGTCATTATGAGTTCGGCGTGTTGGACATATACACATGCAGCTAAGCAGTGCACTTGGCGCTGCTACTCTAGGTTTTTGTTTGCCCAACTTCTTGTGGTGCTAATTATACAGTTCACAAGTACAGTCCTATAAATATATCCAGAATGTTTTTTTGTTTACCGCCGCACTGCAATATTGCAGCTACATGACTGCGGTGTGTGAATAATCGATTCTGGAGAACATAATCAAGTGATTGATAATTGCGTAACGTCACACACCGGGGTACGATGACACGTGCAATGCAATTGGGATTCGATTACATGTATCAACCAAGACACCGAACTCACCTGATGCAATAAAGGACCTATTATTCGAAGCCAACCATATGAAATTCTTTTTTACAGAAAATAAATCCTGACAAAGAATTGACCAAAAAACAAATACTCTGTATCAAATACGGCTCCAAAAACACAGTCACAGATATTATGCCATATTATTATGCCAAAAAGCTGTACCCCTGGCAAAGCCAAACACAAAAATAATATTGTCTCAATGTTTGAACATTTATTTTAAGAAAAGTGATTCAATTAGTGCTGTTCTCGTTCATTAATTACACTGTTCTGATCATAAATCGAGTCTGTAAATCAGCTTCATTTTCTTTATCAGGTTTCTTTGAATCTTCTGGAATATCCATTTAATAGTTTACGTTAATCCTTTCTGAAAATGTAGGTGTAATAATGAAGTACATTTACAAGACAAGGAACCCTAATACAGGTCATTAATCTTCATTATCCTGCTCAGCATCTCATAATCCATTGGGTCAAGTTTCATCCATTCATTACACGCGACAGAAAGGAGACAACAAGAGATTTCATTAGGATACGCCCATGCATATTAAGAACTCCCTTGAACCACATGTACCAGGGACCAGTGAAGATCCGGGGCAGAATAGGTCTTCAGCAACCCATGCTTGCCGTAAAAGGCGACTACGCTTGTCGTAAGAGGCGACTGACGGGATCGGATAGTCAGGGTCGCTGACTTGGTTGATGCATGTCATCGATCCCAAATGCGTGGCTCGATGTTCATGATGCAATCACTGGATTGTCTTGTCCAGACTCGATTATTTACAGACCGCAGTCATATAGCTGGAATATTGCTGAGTGCAACAAATAAACAGAAACAATGTACCAGCTAATCAGCATCGTGTGAGATGACGTGGCGTCTAACGCCGCGTTCAAGATTGTTGCACTCATATAGCGACGTGTACAACTGATATACCGTGCCGTAGTTTAACATGGATACCCCACTAAGACACAATATACTGATTCCGAGCTGACCAGTCCTTGTTTCATCCCATTAATCCCGAGCGCCAGGCCGGAAACAACAAGTGGGTTGGTATGACGCGGCTGGGGAATGAACTAACGACCTTGCGGTTGCCGGCCAGACGCACTGTCCACTAAGCCACGTAGGAGATCAAGTAATCAACATGGCCAAAGCCAGGATGAGGTTGTTTTGCAAGAGTGGAACCTGTAGTGTATGTCTTATCAGTTATTGAGGTAACCATGGTAACGGAAGATGAAAATGCATATAGTTAGGGTGATCAGGATGAACAGTGTTAATATACATGAGGTAGGCTCAATATGTCAGAGATACGTCTTGTGAACATCGTCCACATTTGTATACCTCTGGCAATGGTTTCTTATAAAATATTTTCTTATTTATACATTATTACAAATTACCATCTGCCCATGGTTTTAGAAATGTGCTCCAGCCCCTGTTTAACGCCGCTCTCGGCAATATTCCAGCTATATGACGGCGGTCTTTAAATAATCGATTCTTCACAAGACAATCCAGTGATTGGCATCATGAGCATCGATCCACACAATTGGGATCGATGACATTAATCAACCAAGTCATCGAGCCTGACCACCCCATCCCGTTAGTCGGCTTTTACGACAATCATAGTCGCTTTTTACGGCAAGCGTGGGTAGCTGAAGACCTATAATTCCATCCCGGATCTTCACGGGTCCCCAGGTGCTGATATCGTATCCCGCTGGTGACCAGGTTGTTATTCAGCCTTGGGACCAACACTATTTACAGGTGTTTTCACTACCCCTAGTGTACAGTATATTTAACCCTGTGCGCTTAAAACCCATTAGATGACCAGATGGTGGAAACATGAGTGAGTGAGTGAGTGAGTATGGTTTTACGCCGCTTTTAGCAATATTCCAGCAATATCACGGCGGGGGTCACCAGAAATGGGCTTCACACATTGTACCCATGTCGGGAACCGAACCCGGGTCTTCGGCGTGACGAGCGAACGCTTTAACCACTTGGCTACCCGACCGCCCTGGTGGAAACATGAATGCGTACATACACCCGAAACACAAGTGTCAAAACATGTGATGTCACCCTGTGACTTGGTTCAAATGTGCCTCTTTTCACCCAGCAGGGAATGGGTACCCGATATGTTAGGTACATGTAGATATAAAAACCCTCCAGTGCCCGAAGGCAGCTTGGGTTGTATACTCCCCAGGGATTTGAGAATGACAAATGGAATGCAAACGGATCCACTGGTCGGTGAACAACTAAAACGCATTTGGGCAGATACTAGTACCAGGAAACCTGTGGTATATAAATGTATAATATAATAATAACATAATAATAATTTGTTCGCGACATGAAGTGAACTACCTAAACCCTAAACCCTCAACCCTAAACCTATGTTTCTAATATTTAAGAGGAACAAATGATTTATCATCAAATTGTCGATACTTAATGTCGCTGTACCTTGCACCGACCACCTGTAGGCTGGCGTTAACGACGCAATCACAATGCCCAAGAGGAATATATTTACAAGCACAGGGTCCGCACGTACAGATCCTTGCATGCCAATTAACTTTCCTTCAGAAATCCAGATACCAAATATTAGGTCTAATTTAGAGTATAATGATGTTGGGGTTAGGGTAAGGAGTTTTAATTAGCTACACTACAAAGCATGCAGGATGCTTGTCCTTCTTGATGAGATGGACCTCGGATGAAAAGAAATGATGATGTTGATGATGATTTTCGAACAAAGTATTACTAACATGTCCAAGGAGACACAATGTGAAACGTGTGTGGGTCATGGCCGATGTGTTGCTGAGCCTGCTTAACGTCACCTGGTTTGTGACCTGTGCATGCCACCTGCCACCACTAATGACCAAAACACGACAACTCTGATGATGTGCACAGGTGAACACTTAACTTGCCCTTGCGTGTGTTTGTGACCTTTGGGACAGGAGATGCTCACTTCGTCCCGCGAAAACATGATTCATGAACGCATGCTCCTGATATTATTGGTAATTGTACACTGGATATTTCTACTGATTATTGGATGTTTTCTGTCGCTTTAATTTATTTTATAAGTAGTATATGTCTGTCATCATATGTGATCAAATGGTGTTCCGTGGTCTAGTGGTAGAGCGAGCGCCTGGAGAGCGGAAGGTCAAGGGTTCCATACCCGGCCGCGTCATACCAAAATCCTTTATAAGATGGTACTTGTAGTTACCCTGTCTGGCATAGGCATTTACGGGCTAAAACAAGTCAGTATATTGTGTCTGAGTATGGAATTCATGTTACAGTGCGGCATGGTATCTCACGGACGTCACACACACACACACACACACACACACACACACACACACACACACACACACACACACACACACACACACACACACACACACACACACACGTGCTTGCCCGTCGCTATATAAGTGCAATAATTTTGAACCCGACGTGAAACCCCATTTCACCTCACCTCACCTCACCTCACCTCACCTCACCTCACCTCACCTCACCTCACCTCACCTCACATAAGATGTTTTATGCTGAATGGTAGATTCTGAGATATGCTGAGGTTTAATGTTGTTCATGTTTATGGACATCAAGTTTTCTTGCCCATTCAAATCTTCACATACTTCACATTAGTGTGTATCTTAAACCTAGCTGAGGCTGAGGCTGTTCCACATCATGAAGAAATATGTGGGGAAGTAGGGTCTGCTAAGTTCTTAGTTTGACATGTTCCTGGCAAATTGCTGGTGTACTGGATTCAAAGTCAAATGCGGATGTATTTTCTACAGCTGCTGTTTGAAATAGAATCAAAGTCTCAAAAATCCATTTGACGCTATTTACTTCGTCGCTATCTTGGATTTCAAAATGCACACTTTTCCAGTGGATATATACCTTTACTAATCGCATAGTACACCTAAATTGGAAACTGCACCGTCAAATGCTTTCGTTGTAAAGTTATGTTTTGTTTGATAAAAGAAGTAAGGCAAATAACGTGGATACCATGGCAAATATTTTATGATCCCCCCAGACTCTTAAGACCTGGGTGATTTGGTCCTTTTGTATTTGTCTAAATAGAATAAAGAAATACGAGACACTCTGTCAAATAATGGGATTACAATTACAAATCGCCCTATACCCTTCCGCCGTCGTGTTGTGTCACTGGCTGAAGCTGGGGAGATACAAACAGAGACATCAGGTTGGCCAATGTGATGCTTAGCAGCAGAAGAAATCAATAAGGTGAGACATGATGTCCCTGTGGAATGGAAGAAGTTTCACAGCTGTTTATACTGCCACCGTTTTCGCTCCCGCTACGTATGATATTCTCGTTGTCACTGAATTACGCTCAAACCTTGTTCTTGTCCTTGGTGGTCTGACCAGAATGTTCTCGTTTGCACTTGGTATTGACATTTAATAATTACATTCAGAAACAAAACTTTCTTGATAATTTTGAGATTGCTTTTAGCAATGTTCCAGCAACATCATGACGAATGTCATAAAGTATGTCTTGTAGAGGAAACGGTTCACACACCATGCAACCCCGACGCCATCCAGAACAGTTAGTATTGTCACTCATTCTTACCACATTCATATACATAGCACCAAGGGACAGACCAATTGATTATCTTTGGGGCCGAGCTGGGATTATTTTGAAAAAAACAACAACTTTGCCTGAAAATTCTAGAAAAAGAACGTATATGTTTCAGACCTTGGAACAAAACATTGCCTGACGAAACAAATACATTGTTCCAAGCTGTTTTTCTTTCACATCATTCAGACTCACTTCACCTCACCTCACCATCCCTAAGCGGAGCTTGAATTCCAAGGACGTTTTATAGATTGTGCCATGTACATGTACATGAATGTACTCCATGCCCCTGGCGTTCAAAAATACAACATGCATGACATCAGCAGAAACGTGCCGTTTAAGAAATAGCTCAACTGGATTAAAATCTGAATACAAATTATTTTATAACGTCGTTTCAACCTTTTAGGAGCTAAGAAATATGAAGGAGTGCGGGGTAATTACTGACGTTAACGTTGTTGAAACGTCAAAATTAACGTTATCTCGAACACTTTGGGTCATGCAAAAATAAACTGATAACAGCGCGTTGAAGTAGCCTGGGGGTTAAAGGGATGGCTTGTCAGATCGAAGATGTTGTGGTTCGATTCCCCACATGGATACAGTGTGTGGAAAATAACGCCGATGTCCCTTCTCCGGTTGGAATATTGCTACATCGACAAAATACACTTTGCATTTACTCTCCCATTTAAGTAGTAAGAAAACCTGATATGAGTTCATAGCAGCGATAAGTCTTCTTCCATAACCAAGGGGCTACCTCGTCATTCTTGTATTTCACATCTTCACATAAAATCTCATACAATGCTGAATTACATTACATTTAATGGGAGATCAGTACTGGATAGCTCTGGTAACTTTACATTCATTTCCCACACAGGTTGCAGTGATGTAGATAATTTTATTGTATCTACTGAGTTATTTCCAAATGTATTAGTTAAGTCAGTGTCACCACGCACAGAGTCTGATCACTTACCTATAGTACGCGGTTTCAAGGATATTGTTACTGGTGGAATCTACAAGGAAAGTACTGCTTCCGTTAATTTATCCTATGTTCCTACATATAAATTATCTCCAGAACAGTTTTCATCTTATGTTAAGTATCTCAGCGAAGATATTTGTAACGTGATGTTTGAAGAATATATATTGTTGGTAAATCAAAATGTAAATGCTGCAGTATGTAAGCTCAGAGATATCATACTCTACTGTGCAAAGTCAGCTGGTGTTGTTTCTATAGGATCTTCAGGTAGACAAAGATACCAGCCTCCGTGGTTTGATAAGGAGTGCGTGTTATTGAAGTCCGAGAAATACCGACCTTTGAATAAATTTAGACGTCGTAAGTGTGATTCAAACTTACATATCAGCCAAAGATATTTTTTTAGGAAATGTTGCAACAAAAGGAAACCTAACTACGACTTACATCTAAATGGAGAAATCAATACCGCAGCTAAACACAGTGATTGTAAACAGTTGTGGAAGACAGTGAAAAAGACCATTCAGAGACGTCCACTGAGAAGTTATATATCTCCAAGTGACTGGCTGACTTACTTTAGAGATCTTCTTAATCCCTTACAGGGAACAGATAATAATGAGTTTGATTGTGTTGTGGGGGAGTTTCTGCTCTCTCATACATGTGATAACTGTAATGATTTCATCTTTTCGGATGAACTCCTGTCAGGTGAGATCACTAAGTCCGCAGGTGAGAAGGGATACCCCCTGAATTCTTTAAACAACCATCGGATCTCTTTGCACCATACTTAAGTTACTGTTGGAAAACAAAGATTTCAGACATGGGTGTGTTTCCAGAATCTTGGAATATAAGTTTTATTATTTCATTATATAAATCTGGGCCCCGGTCAGTTTGTGAACCAAGTAATTATAGAGGCTCTTCACTACTAAATGTTATGGGAAAAGTCTTCACGTCAATCATAGAAAAACGACAGAGAATATGGATGGAAGTAAATGATTTACTGTCCGAGTCTCAAGCAGTGTTCCGACCTAACTACTTTACTGTTGATAATTTGTTTCTTTTTCAAGCTCTTTGTTTTAAATAATTGTGCAAAACCAGAGGTCATTTATTGTGTATTTATTGATTTTAAAAAAGCTTTTGACAATGTTAATAGGAAAAAAATGATGTATTTACTTATTACTAAAGGCTGTCATGGTAAAATGTCTGTACTCTTAAAAAACATGTATACATCAGTCAGCGCATGTATAAAGATCAATAATGAAGGTACGGACTGCTTTAGAACATCCTCCGGTGTACGACAAGGTTGTGTTTTAAGTACGTTGTTGTTTATATTTTTCATGAATGAACTTGCTGTAGAGCTGCAAAATAGTGGCCAAGATGGTATATTTGTAACACAAAAAATAATGGACATTATGCTCCTTCTCTTCCCTGATGATGTTGTCATATTTTCCTTTTCTTTAAATGGCTTGCAAAAACAGTTAAATGTGTTACAGAGTTACTGTTCAAAATGGAGTTTTGAAGTAAATCTGAATAAAACCAATGCTGTAGGTTTTAGAAAAGGTGGTATTGTTGCAAAACATGAAAGATTTGTGTTGTAGTCTATAAAGATAGAGCATCGACAGTTCCTTAAAGTTTTTTAACGGATTCAAGTGAATGATTGGTCAGCTGAACCCCATGACGCCATTTTGAGACGTCACATTGCTTCATCCAGTGATGTTACGCACTGACCACTCAGTTGCCTTCAGTGACGTTCCTCACATATTTACTTTGTTTCTAGATATTGCTCCTTGAAATGGAAATATTGGATAAAGTGATCAAATCTAAGAGTAACGTCTGTTTGTTTGTTGTTTAACGCCGCACTGAGCAATAGTCCAGCTATATGACGGCGGTCTGTAAATAATCGAGTCTGGACCAGACAATCCAGTGACTGATATCATGAGCATCGATCCACGCAATTGGGATCGATGACATGCATCAACCAAGTCAGCGCTAAGAGTAACGGGTGGACGGTCATTCTTAAATACATCTTGTCCTTCTGCATTTCGGAGAATCGAGAAGGTTTTTAATTCTGTGCTTTTAATATCGTGACTTGACTGGCATGGTAGCCTACTCCTTTTGTGTGATTTGCTGTGTGACCTGCTGTCTGTCCTCTATCAAATCATACAAGTCCAATCAGATCACATATTTCGTATTCTCCTTCCCGTTTCAAACAATTTACGTTTTCATATTTTTATAAACTCGTACTTGATATATGTCCTTCGCCTCGTATCCGTTTGGGGATTATTCAAATTGGGAACCACCTCAAATTGACACCATGTGCTCATGTGATGCATCGAAACACAAGACTTTATAATCTCCCCAAATTCAAAAATGGCTGCAGTGTTGGCCATCTTTAAAATAGGATCTAACTTATGCTTGCTGCAATGTTGGCCATCTTTTAAATAGGATCTAACTTATGCTTGCATGCATAGTGTCAACTCCAACGATCTTCTTATCAGAAAAGGAAACGGGAAAACTACAGGCCGGATAAACTTTATAGTTTGAACTCAACTAATCTTCCCCAAGATCTAAAAACGTCATCTTCCATTTGAGAGTTCAACTTTGATCCAAATTATTTCCCAAAACACAACAATGTTGTTAAGCAAAATATATCGTAGCGTAATCAAGACACAAATTACGTTCTGGAACCGAGGCTGGTGCCCTCACAGTCTTCAAATTACATGCCGAAGTAGATTTAGGTTTGAGTGATTTCTTCATCAACAATTTGTTTCTCCAGTAATTTCAACAGCAGAGTGCAGTGCACCACCGCTCGACATGTACAGAAGCTACCATTACAGCTGTCGTCGACCAGCGATAATGGATGTAAATGCAGAAATGATTATCAGCAATTTTCAGAAATCAAATGACTGCCTCATCCGCTCTAGACAAAATATATACTTAACATAGGTCATCAGGCGTTGGCCTCATCATCCTCTCTCCTCATGACCTGCAATTTTTGTGCCACATAATAGTGTCTAGAAGGTTGTGGCAGGATTTGTGCACTGACATTTGGTAGTAAATGTGCTCAAGTCCAATTAAGGTAAAGATTCGGATCTGTGCACGGGGATAGCATTATCTGCAAAAAAGGACCAATTTGGATTTCAATCTACGATATTGTCATCGTTTCTTCAAATTCCAAGTTGGGGTAATTTGGCTAATTAGAAGTAGATATCATTCGTACCATGTTTTACACTGACCATTATTACATAGATCATCACAGCGGGGACATTGAATTTAGAGTGCAGTCTGTAATTTAGCCCTTAGACATGGGACAAGGAAGTAGATAGATCTAAATTTTACCTGAAAATCACAAAACCACTTTTTGGCTTTCGTGAGTGGGCGTAACGTATCACAGTTTCAAATGGAAACGGAAACAAATGTTTGGCAGATGATGTCATTAAAAAAATAGCTTTTTTGAGCAACAACTAAATTACAATCACTAGGATATGATAGATTGAATTTTTTTTTAACTGCACTGCTATCTGACACTGGACATGTTAAGGGCAAACAGTTCACTGCATGATCAACGATCGTTGCCGTTCGGGCACGATGACAAACAATCATCACGGTTACAAATAATTATTGTGACCATGGGATTCTCATTAGTCGGTATTAATAACAAGGGTGCCATTTGGCCCCGGAATCGGCACGGAACAACAGAATATGCATGTGAATATATTTGCCAGACAGTATTCATCCATCATCAAGAAAATTGCTCTTGCGTATACATTGTCACGTTGATTCAATTTCAACAAGTCGTAAATATTACATTCCAGATTCAAACTCGGTTAATTATAGGGACGTTACAAAATATATTACGTTGTTTCAGTAGGCGAATAAAAAACCGTCATTAACTATTATGTAATATAAATTTAATTGATGACAGTGAAGATGTCCGTTGACAACCTACACGAAGGCGCATACGATGATGTAGATGTTCAATTCTGTACTTATTGATTTGCTTGTATAGAATAAGGCTACATATCAGAAGTCCACCCACGTTTTCCAAGCTTTCTTTCTTCTGTCCATGATGCTGCCCGTCCCTGGGAGACGACAGTCAACTAATCAGGTTATTGTTTGTCAAGGAAATCATATACCTGTCTTTGACGGTGCACTTGCATACAGCATGACACTACGACCGATCTGGAGTTCATTAGGGCTCCTCTCGAATGTGATCTTGTTGCGTTTGGATTGTTGATTTCAGATGAATTTAAGAGTACATTGTCACTCTTGTCGTGCAAATTGAACGTCATAATTCGACTGACTGTTTACCAACTCGTTTACAAACCCTTCCCATAATCTAAAGAAGTACTAGTATATGGTGAAAGTTGAGCCCATTGTACGGTTCCGACTGTATGATTGGCATGTATTAATGAATCACTATCATATATATATATACAGAGAAATGACACAAGGTGTTCGCGAAACGGTGAGAAGATATACAGTTGGGGAGTCTTCACATACTTTTAAAAGTTCTGGGTGGGTTAGACAAGGCTTCCTGGGAGAAGTCCTGTTCGCTGTCTGGGGATGCGTGTAGAGGGGGCAAGGACCCTGAACTGATGATGAGCCTAATTAGCCTAACTGGGCCAGGATTACCCTAACCGTCTTTGCTGCAATTTTTATTTTAATCTGTAAATAATACTACTACTAATACTACTACTAATAATAATACTAATAAAAAAGAACAGGGTTTGGACTTACCCCGTCGTTATATATACCAGTATCATCCTATGGAATTGGATCTGTGAGTGAGGGTGGGAGTGTGTTTCACGCGTCATTGGAAATCTTGCACCATATATGGACTTCAAAAATTGTTCATTTTGTTGAATTAATCCCAGTTTTACGACATAACAAGAAAACGCTCTAACCAACAGGCAACCCCCACCGGGATTGGGTTCGAATCCCACATTCGCACAGATTGTGATGTTTGGTACCTCAGCGCAAACGCGGGGTCCTAGGTTTCACCAAAGTTGTCAGCGCCTACGACCAACATCACATTAACTTTCCTCCCCCATTAACCTGTTAAGTGATCAAACTAAATTACTGTTATAAAGCGCCTTTTATGCCAATCACTCAACTAGATGTAACTTGTCAGTGCAGGGACGATTCATCACAAACCCTTTACACCATGGCATCTACATATTTAGGAGCGAAGACAGAGCACACAATTCCTAAATATATTCCAAAACATTCATGATCTCTTCCGTTTTTGTTTAGCATATATATTCCAAACACGTTAGTAATGACATTGTTTTGATGAAGTTAGAAAGCAAAGACGATTATATTTGCATCGTAGGAACAAACGTCACCTTCAATCCACTGTTGCGCTGGAATGTCCTAGCGATAATGACGTACAATGGGCACACGTCCATCGGCTTATCAGTCAGTAACAGCCGAGGACAGGCAGTCTTCTTTGAAGACGAGTCCTTCGTTTTATTCTGAAATCGCTTTGCTGCTATTATTGATATTTTGTCGAATATTCATCAAGAAGCAATTTGACTCATTCTCATTGTGTGTGCGATCGATATGTCTCTTCAATTCTAACATGTTTGATTTGATTTGCCTTGAGGTGGAAATGTACCGAGTCATCAAAAGGACGCTAGGTCCTCTGAAGGTATGCGCACAAATCATTTCAGCATTAGCTGCTACGTCTTTGAGAACAGATGCACATGGTCCACGGAGAACCCAATGGTCTCTGGCCAATCACTCTGCCACTCTGTAGCTGTCTAAGCCGAGGCGAGTCGCTGTGCAGAGTTCTCATATGCAACAAATGTCGACGTCAACTGTCAAAATTCTGCTTGAGAGAAAAGTGAGTGAGTATGGTTTTACGCCGCTTTTAGCAATATTCAAGCAATATCACGGGACACCAGAAATGGGCTTCACACATTGTACCCATGTCGGGAATCGAACCCGGGTCTTCGGCGTGACGAGCGAACGCTTTAACCACTTGGCTACCTCACCCTTGAGAGAAAAGAGTACCGCAACTGAGTATGTTTGTTTGTAATGTAACGCCGCACTCCAGCAATATTCCTGATATGGTACAGCGGTCTGTAATTAACGGAGTCTGGACAAGACAATCAAGTGATTGACATCATGAGCATCGATCCACGCAATTGGGAAACGATGACATGCATCAACCATGTCAGCGAGCTTGACCTCCCGATTCCGTTAGTCGCCTCTTACGGCCGCAATTGAATATGAATATGAATATCACCTACTCCTATGCTGTCAACGCTACAGTCTGCTTCGTAGAACCATATTAAACCATTTCATTATGAAACAAGGGACAAATTCAAAACGTAGCTGCAGACCAATGACAAAGAAGTCTTTTTAAACATAGCCTTATTTGGTTCTAAAGTTCAAGTGTTGAGACAAGCCAAATAGAAACAATTATGTGTATTGTATTTTAGGATGCAATAAATATATTATCATACAAACTATTGTATCCCAGCACATAGTAAAGATATTATCATACAAATTATTATATTTTAGGCCAAAGGTCTTTTACTGAATAAACCTGTCTGTCTGTTTGAAAACCAGCAATGCAGACAGGACCAGGTTCCTGATTTTGTCTTTGGTTGATTTGTCAGCGTCTTATCCGTGCCATGGGGTTTCACCACAGTTGTGGGGGCACGGGTGGCCCAGTCGTCTAAGGCGCCGCGATTCGCTGTGCAGAGTTGTGTCCCTTGGGCACGCCAGAAACCTATGATTGTGGGTTCGAATCCCGGTTCGCCCCGATTATGTTTCTAGGTTTGTCAGCACCATACCCGTGCTCTCGGGTTTCACCGAAGTGGTAAACGTCTGAGACCTGCATCACTTCGGGCTTTCCTCCCACATTAAGCTGACACGCCGTGATATAACTGGAATAATGTTAAAAGCGGCGTTAAACCCAACTCACTCACTCACACACACCACAGTTGTAAGGCCCGAGACAATCACTTCGCACTGTCTGGGCCAGAGGTGATGGGTGGGATGGGTGGTGTACACCATACACATGCAAACACATATTCGCACGCACGCACGCACAAATACACACATACCCACGAATGCAGCCACAGACGAGAGCACATATGCACACACAAGTACAATCACACCACCATACACGCACACGGATGTTCCGCGCACCTGAATACGCCTCAGCTTCTGGCTTTCCTCTCAAATTACGCTGACAATACACGAGCCGTGATAAAACAGAAATACTGTTCAGAGCGGCGACACGGGAATGCTGTTCAGATGGCGCTTAACCCAAATTATTCATTCACTAATGGAAGACCAAGTGAGGACCAACACTTTATTGAGGAGAACGGACGATGTCGATGTCTTGACCTTCAGCCAGATTCAAGTACTTTAACAATGTTTACCTTAGATGCTAGGTAAATGCACTTAAGGATACAGATACACTATCAGCATCCCTTGCTCATCACAAACGATTTCAAAGGAAAAATCACAATATTATCCTCCTTTGATTTTTTATGGAAACGTTATTTGAGTACCGGAGGATACGAATGGAAATGGTCAATCTTAGAGATAATAAAAATGATGATGATAAAAATAATAATAATAATAATAATAATAATAATGATGATGATGATGAAAATAATAATAATAATTATAATGGCCACCGTTGTCTTAAATAACTTTGCTTTTATCTGAAATTATGCGTGTGATGAACTATACGACATTTCGTACAACCACTAAAACCATGGCTGTTTTGTCTTTGGGCAGGTTGCAACTAGCCGATATGCCATTTAGAGTCTACTTGGCAAAGCACTTATTTTCTCAACTAGTTTGGTAATATATTAACTTTCAAACATCGTGAAGTGCTGGCGAAGCAGGCTCACGTGAGGATTGTATTCATAGAACACTCGTTTGAAATATCATAGCGAGTAGCTGACATACACATTAGTAATAGAAGCAACGTCCAAACAACATTCATTATCCTGGATGATCGACGGCTTTAGTCATCGCTGTAACAGTTGTGTCACAGGAAAGTGGGAGATATGAAAGGTGGGAAGGTCAACCCATGCCTTCTATGTGAGATGATCTGACACATCATAAACAGACCCGTGAAGATCCGGGGTAGAATAGGTCTTCAGAAACCAATGCTTGCCGTAAAAGGCAACTTTGCTTGTCGCAAGAGGCGACTAACGGTATCGGATGGTCAGGCTCGCTGACTTGGTTGATGTATGTCATCGTATCCTATTCGCGTAGATTGATGCTCATTATCATGTAAATCACTGGATTGTCTGGTCCAGACTCGATTATTTACAGACCGCCGTCATATAGCTGGACTATTGCTGAGTGCGGCGTTAAACAACAAACAAACAAACATCATGGACCACATTATTGAGTTGGTATTACAACTTCATCAGCATCTGTAGTTCACCTTATATTCAGTTTACTTTTACAAAGACAATATATTTCCAAGGAGGAGGGGTCTGTCCGCGATCCTTCAATGATAAATCTCCTCACATCTGCTCATTTATTCTAGGGATATTACAGCGTACAGTAGATCAGTATTTGTCTACACAGATTTTGTGTTCATAATGGTAGACGAATACTGAATATTGATCCCCGGGCTGATTAATTCCCTTTGTTCGTCCATTAATTTCAGGCGAGTCCAAATGAAATGCAAAGACATATTCAGAAGACATATGGTACAAATATCTTGTATATCGGACATGAGAATGGTTAGATTTGACCGCTATCGTGTAATGACAACATATCTTGTAGAGATATGATGCATGTGGAGATTGTATGTCTGATGTCTGACATTAGAATGGTTAGAGATAATCTGACATCGTGTGTGATGACACAATGTCTTGTATAGATATATCTTATGTGGAGCGTGTATGTCTGATATCTGACATAAGAATGACTAGATATAATTTGACATCGTATTTAATGACACAATATCTAGGACAGATATGTCTTACTTGGAGTTTGTATATCTGATGTCTGACATAAGATGACTAGATATAATTTGACATCGTATTTAATGACACAATATCTAGGACAGATATGTCTTACCTGGAGTTTGTATATCTGATGTCTGACATAAGATGACTAGATATAATTTGACATCGTATTTAATGACACAATATCTAGGACAGATATGTCTTACCTGGAGTTTGTATATCTGATGTCTGACATAAGATGAATAGATATAATTTGACATCGTATTTAATGACACAATATCTAGGACAGATATGTCTTACCTGGAGTTTGTATATCTGATGTCTGACATAAGATGACTAGATATAATTTGACATCGTATTCAATGACACAATGTCCAGTACATGTTTTATGGGCGGTTTGTGTAAGTTCATGGGTTATAAGAACCAATTCAACAAGGAAATAATGTTGATCTTCAAAACAATGGGATGACGTCACAGGAACAATTTATTTCAAGTCAACCACCCTTCAAGCACTAGACTCTTGACTTACCGACCGGATATGAACAATTTTCCGCCTTTGAGAGGAGCTATAAATAACTCAACCCAACTGAGTTCCGGTTGTGTTACTGCACACAGCACACCACTTGACATACAGGTTACGGAGATCTGACGTTTCTCCTTTCACCTTCAACCTTTCAGATTAACATAAGCGGTACGATATTGGCAGACTCTACAGCAACAATTCAAACGAATTCATTTAAAAAATAATATTTTTTCTACTTATTAATTCTTTAAAAATGCATGTCACGATCGATCACTGATGCACATGTTGTTTGTGTGTTGGAAGTGTTCCTCTTTTTTAACGTCATCCATGGATGCACCTGAGCGTGCACTCAAACTGAGTGCAGTTATAGTTTGTTTGTTTATTTGTTGTTTCACGCCGCACTCAACAATATTCCAGCTATATGACGGCGGTCTGTAAATACTCGAGTCTGGACCAGACCAACCTGTGATTGACATCATGAGCATCGATCCACGCAATCGGGATACGATGACAAGCATCAATCAAGACAGCGAGCCTGACCATCCCATCCCGTTAGTGCCCTCTTACGACAAGCATAGTCGCCTTTTACGGCAAGCATGGGTTGCTGAAGACCTATGTGGGTATCCAAACGTATCCTAGGTTACTCCTTTCCAACAAAACAGTATGTCTTGAAGATGAGAAAGTATCCGGTTTCCAACGCTGAGCCCCATACATTCAATGTTTGTCTCAATATTAACTGCAGAGTGTCGTAAAAGGCAACTATGCTTGTCGTAAAAGGCAACTATGCTTGTCGTTAAAGGCAACTATGCTTGTCGTTAAAGGCAACTATGCTTGTCGTAAAAGGCAACTATGCTTGTCGTAAAAGGCAACTATGCTTGTCGTAAAAGGCGACTAACGGGATAGGTTGGTCAGGCTCGCTGACTTGGTTGATACATGTCATCGATCCCAATTGCGTGGATCGATGCTTATGATGTCAATAACCGGATTGTCTGGTCCAGACTAGATTATTTACAGACCGCCATCATAAAGCTGGAATATTGCTGAGTGCGGCGTAAAACAACAAACCAACCAAACCAAGCGGACATGCATTTAGGACCAGCGTTATGACCAGATTGGCGTAGTTCTGAAATGTATTTTTTAAGGAAAGCGGTAAGGAAATCAAACCTGAAGGACTCAACTATTCGTTGTTCTCATCAACTAATTGTTTTTCCGCCTTTATCTTATTTGAGTAATTCGTTTCCATGAAGTAATGACCTGATTTTTTAAAGATCAAACTAGCCTAAAATACATTGTCTGACTGATTACTTCTATAAAACCTTTATTCTCATTTGTCCAATTGGCCATTTGTTCAGCGTTTAAATCTATACATCCATCATTGTCGTTTTTTCTTCAGTCCCTATGGGATCCCAGGGATAAAAGAACTCAACGGCTGATGACAGATGTAAGAGCAGCCTACCAACTGTTGTAAATATTCATCAATACAGCTGACTACTTGAGTAACCGTGTATATTTTTTCATGAATATATAGATGACATGAAAGTCAAGATAATACCCATATTATTATTACGTCCAGTTGTGTTTACATTTGACAAGACCGCCTCCGTGGTCTAATGGTAGGGCGTCCGCCCGGAGAGCGGAAGGTCCGGGGTTCGATCCCAAGCCGCGTCAAACCAGAAGACGTTAAAAGATGGTACTTGTTGTTACCCTGTCTGGTGCTCGGCATTAAGGGGCTAAAACAAGGACTGGTCGGCTCGGAGTCAGTATACTGTGTCTGAGTGGGGTATCATGTTAAACTGCGGCATGGTATCTCAGTGTGCTAGCACTATAAATCGGCATCAGTCCGGACTAGTACAAGCAGCCACACACATACACATATGCATGCACGTCGCTATATAAGTGCAATAATCTTGGACGCGACGTTAAACCCCATTTCACCTCACCTTACCTTACATTTGACAATATGTTTGAAAGCTTTGGAGATAATACAATTCCTCGTTATATACCGAAAAAAACACCTTAGGGATCATGAATATATATTTTTATGAAAGTGTGCGCTCAGGTTCATTACAAAAAATATCCCCCAAAATATTCATGACATTCAACTTTTTTTGTTCAGTATGTCTGCGAGGATATCATGAATTGAAACATATAGGTCCTTCTATGACCATGTACCTCGCTAGTCCTAGGACCAACCAAAAATATGTCGAGATATCCATCTAATGTGTTATTCGGTCTATCGAGTTTAAGGAAAGTGTTATTTCGTGATAACGATTTGAAACTACCGGGTACCCATCGTGTGTACGTGGTTCATGGTATGGTCACCCGATTCATCGTTACCTTTGTAGGTGTTTGATTGATTAAAAGCCTGTTATACAGTCAGTGTTGTGGTCTTCCCTTGATGAAGTACATGTAATGTCTTACCGTACTTCTGTGTCAACGATGTCAATTGTAAAGAAAACAGCGGACTTACCTGAAAAAGAAAAAAAAGAATTAATAATTGAACAAAAGAGAAACAAAAATACTATTGAACAATACAACGTTTAGTTTTTTGTTTGTTTGGTTTATGTTTTACACCACACTCAGCAATATTCCAGCTATATGACGGCGGTCTTTACATAATCAAGTCTGGACCAATCCAGTGATTGACATCCTGAGCATCGATCCACGCAATTGGGATACGATGACATGCATCAACCAAGTCAAAGAGCCTGACCACTATATCCCGTTAGATGCCTCTTACCACAAGCATAGTCTCCTTTTACAGCAAGCATGGGTTGCTGAAGACCTATTCTGCCCCGGATCTTCACGGGTCTCAATTAGTGTTTGCTAATTTGGTCGTTGTTCACAAACCCCACTTTGACACATCCTACTACCTTTACTATCGTCGCCTACTGCCACACAACGAGACTAATCTCTTAGTTATATCCAGAGTTGCGTCCCTTAGGTACGCCAGAAACCTATGATCGTGAGTTATATTTCTAGGTTTATCAGCACCATAGTTTCACCAAAGTCGTAAACGTCTACGACCTACATATCCACGTGTATGTTTGAGTAATTTGTTAATAATCGTTTCCTGCGTGTAATATGATCTAAAACGTTACAACTTTGATCACATATAATATAACGTCATGCTCTCATGATTAAAATGATTAACACGTTTACTGCCACGTCCACGACTAATGATTGGAAAATATCTGTTTATGTCACGACAGAGATTTTTCAAACTAAAAGGCCACATTTTTTTTTTTTAAATACTTCCCTGTCATTACGCCACGTCGTGTCTCTTGGAGTAAGTAGGTTTGCACGGGAAAACATATCACGATGCATATACATGCTCTCATTGTGTATTAGCCGCCCTGTTTATCGTGCATGTGTGACGTTGAAGGGGTTAATATTTTTCTTTCACACGTCTAATTACATTAAACCTGTAATGATCATCTTCCTCTTCATCACGTCATGCCGATTCATGGAAGGTTATGTGTGTCACCACGACAACAACCAGGAAGAAATGTATTAATTTACAATTATATAGATTTGTTGCGTACATGAAACATTACAAGAAGTTTCAACACATTACGGCTTCTTGATGAGGCAGAGGTAAAACTCCTTTATTGTATTTAACGATGTTTCGGGTAACAAGCAGTTGAATAGAGTGACAGACCGGTGCAGATCCGAGGTAGAATAGGTCTTCAACAAACCCATGCTTGCCGTTAAAAGGCGACTATGCTTGTCGTAAGAGGCGACTAACGGGATCGGGTGGTCAGGCTCGCTGACTTGGTTGATGCAAGTCATCGTATCCCAGTTGCGTGGATCGATGCTCATGATGTCAATCACTGGAGTGTCTCGTCCAGACTCGAGTATTTACAGACCGCCGTCATATAGCTGGAATATTGCTGGGTGCGGCGTTAAACAACAAATAAACAAACAAACAAATAAATGTCTTTCATGTCTTCATGATCTTAAATCTTCCAAATACCTTTCAAAGACTCGGTTATACATCATTACATCATTCAGGACTTACAGAACAAATGTCGAATTATCCGATGTTCGAGACAAGGGAGTGCCAGGATTAAATGCATACAGTATTGTCGGATTCTTTAAAACATGCGGTTGGAACCAATCGTCTTCGAATTATTTTGGTTTTGTCTGGTAAAAAAATACATTACATTATTAATCCTATGAATGTTAAAAGGTCCGGATTTTAATGGAAACGTTACCGAGGAAATGGTAAACTGGACTGCAGGTCATTTTGAAAATAAATTTATAATTCATTACTTTTTTATGTTTTAATTATAACTGAAATCAGTGTCCCGAGCGGGGCAATGCTCAAGGGGTCGGATATCAATATATTTTTTATGGCTTGGTTTACGGGTCCATTTATCAGAAATGTGTGGAAATTTCGAGGTTTAATGTTTTTCCTGTGAGCGCCAAGTCTGATAATCACACTAACGAAAAATATAAATTACAAATTACAACCGAACCTGATCCCATCACGTGATACAGTCTCCATGATCTGTTAATGTTTTCTCACATCCCGAGTGGTGTTCTTTATAGCTTTCCTGGTACTGGAAGCAGTGTGTGGGTTTGTTCTCGTGTAAACACACTAAAATTGTTAATTGCTCTTTCACATTGCACATTACACTGGCTACTCAAAGATGCTGACGTTTATAACCAGCTGTATCCCGATAGAAAAGAAACAGATTTAAGGAACGCAAGCAAAATTTGATCGCCCTATAAAGACACAAAATAATTAAATATAAATTATTTCGGTACAAAAAATTTCTAGCAATAAATGGTCACATCATATAAAAAGTAGTTGTTGTTACGCTGCCTGGCGCTCGGTATTAATGATATGAACCACTTGTCTGTTTTGGGAACTGTATTAGACTAAAAAAGTATATGCTTCAGGACAATGCTTTACCAGGACGACATTCGGGACATCCAGCGAAGAATTTATTTTCTGTTAAAAAGAATTGCAGGTGGTTGGCTCCGAAGAATAGGTATGTAATTGTATCAGGTTGGTTCGGTGCCTTGGTTGATGACGTGTCACCGTACCTCGGCTGTGGGTGATGTTGCTTAAATATCAATCACTGGATTGTGTGGTCCGGACTCGATTATTTACACACCACAATCATGCTAGAATATTGCTTTGCGGAAGAAACAAAACATACGTTATGGCTGCTCCTTGAAGTATATGTGTGGGCATACAAAGTTTGTTCGATCCTTCTTTAAAAGAAAGAAAAAATGTTTTGAAGAAGTGACGAAAGACATAGCAACGTCTCTGACACCCCAGCCCGAGAGTCCTAAATGATACATGGCATTGATCCCAATTGTGTGGATCGATGCTCATGATGTCAATCACTGGATAGTCTGGTCTGGTCAGTCCGACTCGATTATTTTACAGACTGTCTTCATATAGCTGGAATATTGCTGTGTGCGGCGTTAAACAACAAACAAAAACAAAAATCTAAATGGTCAGGTCCAAAAGGCAATTTGCGATAACAAGATACAAGCTGTAACCGGGCGGGAATGCAGTGGACACAGTACAGTGAAACAGTGTGCTTTTGCGTGACTTGGGATACGTGGGAAATTCAGCATGTGTCTGGTAGACGTCAACATGGTGATATAACGTTCGACGAAGTGGCCGTGGGAAGTCTTGCAGAGAGACGTATCAGGGGTTGTGTGGTTTTAGCGATCAGAAGTTATGCTTTTGGTTTGGTTTGTTGTTTTACGCCACACTCAGAACTATCCCAGCTATATGATGGCGGTCTGTAAATAATCGAGTCTGGACCAGACAATACAGTGATTGATATCATGAGCATCAATCAACGCAATTGGGATCATTGACATGCATCAACCAAGTCAGCGAGACTGACCACCCGATCCCATTAGTCGCCTCTTACGACAAGCATAGTCGCCTTTAACGGCAGGCATGGGTTGCTGAAGACCTATTCTACCCCGGATCTTTACTGGTGAGTGAGTGAGTGAGTGAGGACAAACCTAGGAACAATATCATGGAGAATCAGGGTATCGAACCTAACCATCATAACCATCGTATTTCGGGCAACTCTTCACAGAGAATACGACTGGGACTACTTACCCAGCGCTTTTGGAAAGAAGATTGACCTCTTTGCTCACCAATCCCACGCATTTATTAGTTTCTGCTTCAACAGCAACGAAAACAAATTACCTTATTCTAACAGAACAGCGCGCAAGGGTTTATAGCGACTATTATGGATGGAATTAGTTCACCTGATACGTTTTGAAAGGGAAAGAAATAAAAGGTTTAATTCTGTTGAAAACGCAGACAAAATGACCTCTGGCTGGGGAGAAGACGCTGTTGACTTTCAACAATATGTTCTTGAAGTGTCGTGTTAAATGTCAAGCATCTTATATAACTGGTGAACAAAGTCGAGTTCTAGAAAAACAGGCAGATACACGTGCCTCTGGGGCAACAAACCTTAGACACTAAAACATGCATTGATTTTGATGTTTCGAAACGAGCAAATGAGCAAACACATCGATTACCTTATCTTCTACAATCAATACCTTACCGTTATGTTCCAAGGAAAATGCAACTTATAAGGCAGGCCTTACTTCATGCAACCACCTCTGTGGTTAGTGAATAGAGCGTTTACCCTGGGAGCGGAAAGTCGGTGGTTCGAGCCCTGGTCGCGTCATACCCAAAAAGACGTAAAAAGATGCTACTTTTTGTTATTAACATGTCTGTCGCTCGCCTTCATTGGGGATATAACAAGGACTGGTCGGTTCGGTGTCTATGGGGTATCTATGTTCACGTCGCTTCAATTGTGATTGTAAGGTGAGGTGAAATTGGGTTTAACGTCGCGTCCAAGATTGTTGCACTTATATAGCGACGTGCATGCACGTGTGTGTGTGTGTGTGTGTGTGTGTGTGTGTGGCTGCTTGTACTGGTCCGAACTGATGCCGATTTATAGTGCTAGCTCACTGAGATACCACGCCACAGTTTAACATGAATACCCCACTAAGACACAGTATACTGACTCCGAGCCGACCAGTCCTTGTTTTAGCACCTTAATGCCGAGCGCCAGACAAGGTAACAACAAGTACCATCTTTTGACGTCTTTTGGTATGACGCAGCCGGGGATCGAACCCCGGACCTTCCGCTCTCCGGGCGGACGCTCTACCACAAGACCACGTAGGCGGTCAATTGTGATTGTAAACCTTCTACACTTACCACGATTGCGCTGGACTGAGTGCAAATAGGATCTAAGGGAGGTAACTCTATAAGCTGCAGTTTATCCGCCATGACCGGTGAGGGTTGAATAGCTGTTTAAAATTGTGAAACCGGAACCGAATTTAGCATGCCAAAAATAAGTCAGGCCAGTTTGAAAGGTTAATCATCACCAGATAGAAACAGTCAGAGGAAGAAGAACTAGGAAGAAGCGGAAATAAAACGGTAATCAGAATTAACTGCAGATAAAGGGCTTAACACTAGAAGCCATGCATGGAGATATGAGTAACTTGGGAATAGTGCCCCTTCCTATGCCACTGTAACGAGTTGATGACCGACCGGCGAATGACCCAGCGCCATGTTGTTAGTTTAAGTTGGTATTTCCTAGGAGAGAGTACATTCCATTAGCACAGAAACTTTGGCAGTGTACAAGGTATGAACTCGTTGGATTCTAAAGCTTCTGACATCTGAGCAAAAAAGCACCAGGCACAAGATGTCTTATAATCTTGCTCTGTTTGAAGCTGATCCAGAAAGGTTTTTGCATTATGTGATTGTTGATGAAACCAATGCTCACCACCTCCAGTCTAAGTGCAAACAAAAACCTGCAGCCACTTCATCACTGCACGTTCCTCAAATCCATTTTCCACAGGTCGAAAACCTCTTTATATTTTACACAAACCAAAGTTTGTGTGGATATACCACTATGACACCATGTAATGTACACAACAAAAGATTTCACTATTACGCAAATCCTTCCATGTGAGGGTCAGAACTTATCTATCATCCCTCGTACATGTGTGTCACAAAACCATGACAGTACCCAACACCACAT
The DNA here is from genome assembly GCF_023055435.1 of Haliotis rufescens. NCBI lineage: Eukaryota > Metazoa > Mollusca > Gastropoda > Lepetellida > Haliotidae > Haliotis > Haliotis rufescens. The sequence goes on from NW_025964372.1 coordinate 27,226,951, forward strand.
CGTCCATTAAAACATAATTCAAATGAGAATGGAAGCATCAATATCTGTACAAAAACATGCTGTCAAGTGGGTGAAATCACTTTGGAACAAAGGGTTGAAATTTGAAACCCAACTGGATGGGTGAGTGAGTGAGAATGATTTTACGCCGCTTTTAGCAATATTCCAGCAATTACACGGCGGGGGACACCATAAATGGGCTTCACACATTGTACCCATGTTGGGAATCGAACCCGGGTCTTCGGCGTGTCGAGCGAATTCTTTAACCACTAGGCTACCCGACCGCCCCCCAACTGGATGGAACGGATTGTTAGGACATTGAACTGACGTTGATATTATGAGCCATTATTTTCTACTAATGTTATTGAATGCGAGTGTTTTGGGTTAGCTTGCTCACTCAGCAACATTCCAGCTACATGACAGTGACCTGTAAATGATCGAATCTGGACCGGACAAACCAGTGATTGGTATTATGAGCAACGACGCCGTCGGTGTATGTCGACAGGGAGCGAACCGAGACTGGCACCCATCCCGGAAAGTAGGCTACGGTCAACTGGCAGTCATACACGTTTGAGTATGTCTTTCCAAATTCCTTTTCTCTCTCGTTAAACTAAATGTGTTTTTTATAGATGATAATGTGTGAGATAATTATTACCCCACTTAGACAATGTCTGAGTTTCACACCTGGAACCAATTGCCCCGTCTAGACATGAACATGAAATGGGCGACAGACTGTCGTGATTACCAGTCTTCTATGACAAGAACAGGCTGCTGGGGATTATTCCAGCCCGGAATCTCCACGGGGCCTACAGATTCGTATAACGGTATAGTGGTATTATTTGCATGAAACGGGTGTCTGTACCTCTCACAAATAACAACGGCGTCGATACATCTGTAGCGAAAATAGGAGATTCCTCTACTTGTTTATTCTCCTTAAAGGTGCATTGTTGGAACTTTCTCCTGGAGTTCTATTAATTATAGAGTTATGTTTTACCAACACACATACGAGTATCATTAAATTATACTCGGCGACTATTTACGTGAACGCTTTTGTACGAATTGCATTATTTCAGTAGTCACACAAACGACAAGCTCGTCTTTAGGGGCGATGAATATGGTGATTGGGTGATCAAAGTTACTGTTCAAGATGAATAGTTTGGCGATCCTGGCTCCTGAGTTTGCCGGGCAAATATGATAATTTGTTTCATTCAACTGAATGATACATTTTACAGCTGCGTGAAACAGCTACAGGACAATTCGGTAGTGACACTGTGATACAGTGGCGTCGAAAAGCTGCATCAAAAAGATGTCATACAGCAACATTATACGGCTGTGAGAAACAGCAACATTACACATGTACATCGGCATGATACAACTGCGTGATACAGCTGCAAGTTACAGCTGCGGGATACAGCTCCGATATACAGCCGCGTGATACAGCTTCAAGATACAGCTACAAGTTACATCTGCGTGATACAGTATAATATACAGCTGCGTGATTCAGCTACAATATACAGCTGCGTGATACAGTTACAAGTTACAGCTGAGTGATACAGCTATAAGATAAGCTACAACTTACAGCTGCGTGATACAGCTACAATATACAGCTGTGTGATACATCAACAATATACAGCTGCGTGAAACAGCTACAACTTACAACTTCTTGATACAGCTACAAAATACAGCTACGTGATACAACTACAATATACAGCTACATCACACAGCTGCGACATACAGCTTCAGTATACATATATGTACTCATGATTATAAAGCTACACCATTGCATTCCACGGCGTAACAGCTGCTTGACCCAATCACTCCCAGACAGCGACGATGTGCGTGCCTCCTCCGTGATTAATCGAAGAGGGATACGACAACGTTTCATTACATTTGTAATGGAATAATCAGCACGTCATTGATACTTCTGATGGAGAGTGCTGGTCACGTACAGCGCCCATTCATTACTGACGAATGAATGTGAGTTGACATAGAAATGCATGAAAACAATTACGCCGTGGAGAACACAGACAAACAATCACCAAGTTCCCATATGCTGATAGGTCGTTCTCTCAAGGAAGTATACTACTCAACTTTTGACAGGGATAATCAATTATGTCCTATTCAAAACTAATCTTGACATCTTATGAGAATCAGTGTGTATCATGAAAGGATTTTGTGTTTTCGTTTCTTTGTTGTTTAACGCCGCACTCAGCAATATTCCAGCTATATGACGGCGGTTATCTTGAAAGGAAACTCTAACCCTATCAAAGATTGAGTATTATACAAGGAAACCTTCAGGGGCCATGGTTGGTTGGTTGGTTGGTTTGTTGTTTAACGCCGCACTCAGCAATAATCCAGATATATGATGGCGGTCTGTAAATAAAGAAGTCTGGACCAGACAATCCAAGCAATTGGGATCAATGACATGCACTGTGAGCCTGACCACCCGATCCCGTTAGTCGCCTCTTACGACAAGCATGGTCGCCTTTTACGGCAAGCATGGGGCTGCTGACGACCTATTCTACCCCGGATCTTCACGGGTCCCAGGGGCCATGGAATGGGATGGACAAGGGAAATGAGAGAAAAATTAGAAGATTGAACGAGAACGAGTGGACCAGCTTGAATCACTTCTCATATAATATGTTTGGTTTTTGTTTAACGGCACATTCAACACTATTCTAGCTATATGACGGCGGTCTGTTAATAATCGAGTCTGGACCAGACAATCCAGTGATTGACATCTTGTGCATGACATGTATCAACCAAGTCAGCGAGTCTGACCACCCGATCCCATTAGTCGTTTCTTACGACAAGCATATAGTCGCCTTTTACGGTAAGCATGGGTTGCTGAAGACTTATTCTACCCCGGATTTTCACGGGACCTTCTCATATAGAGGCATATGTAGCATCGTACAGCATTACCCTCGTAAAACATCGTACCTCCAGACAGAGCCGCTCCTATTGATGATGTTTAATGCACCACTAGCAGGAAGAGATGTCACTTTGTATGCAGAAGCATATTGCCGACAGTAACCTCCCGGTATACGGGCTTTCTAGGCTAACAGGGTTTGATGTACTGCCCATGCAGCTGATGTGACAAGCCACCCTCGGTTCATGTCTGCTTGTTGGGCATTGGCTCTGGGATCTTTCCTGGCCCCGGAAACTCAGCCGTTCTTGTTCCGCTAGCAATTCGTCGCAAATCCTTCTCAAGCACATTGCTGTAATGCAATTCGTTCACCCTCTGACATTCAACTGCTGGTGAAAATTTAATAGAGCTTTTCATTACTTTGAACTGTGTCGGCCTCTCCACAATAAATCTTGACACTGTACGTCATTTCAGTGACACCTGCTGAGGCAAAGCCGCTCTTTTCTCATAGTGTTTCCATTAATATCTACAAACATCGTAGAACTGGAAAAGCCTTGGCTAATTGGAACTGTTACTAAGTTGGGCAGACATGTCAGTGTTGTTCGATGGACATTCGTGCCGTCTTTGCGATGAGGACCAACATACGCCGAGGCAAATAGCTCACAAAGGTTACGGGGCGTTTATGCATTACGACGAGCGATTGTCTCTGTGGAAACATCAAAGCTTCCGTCAATGATCTTGCCACTAAACCCCAGCCTATGAATACTTCATCTCCCATAGAATGAATATGGCGCGTATTTTAGGAAGGGTTGGTGTCATTGCATTTCGCACATCCGTCAAGGCTTCTCTGAATGGCTTCAGTCCCCGTCAAGACTACGCTAAGTATAACTGCCAAAGACGCAAGACACGGAAATCATAAGAGGCTGATTGACTGTGGGTCACTATGTCAAAAGTAAATTTAAGCGACAAAAAGCATTTCATAATCATAAGAAATATCTTATGCATTGTCCACTGTACGACTCGACCCGTGAAGATCCGGGGTAGAATAGGTTTTCAGCAACCCATGCTTGCCGTTAAAGGCGACTATGCTTGTCGTAAGACGCGACTAACGGGATCGGGTGGTCAGGCTCGCTGACTTAGTTGATGCATGTCATCGATAATTTAAGTCCATTCGATTCCTTTCATAAGTAGCCTCAATACTTAGTGACGATGTGTATTCTGTGTCCCCCATGCCTTCGCTCACTTTGACGACCCGTGAAGATCCGGGGTAGAATAGGTCTTCGGCAACCCATGCTTGTCGTAAAAGGCGACTAACGGGATCGGGTGGTCATGGTCGTTGACTTGGTTGATGCATGTCGTCGATCCCAATTGCTTGGATTGATGCTCATGATGTCCATCACTGGATTGTCTGGTCCAGACTCGATTTTTTACACACCGCCGTCATATAGCTGGAATATTGCTGAGTGCGGCGTTAAACAACAAACAAACAAACTGTACGATTCAGACTATATCACTTAAGGATTGACTGTGTATTTTTTTCGGTTCATTGAGGTATGAATCGAAAAACCGATGTGCAAACTGTATGAATCCGCGTAGCGGATTCTTACAAAAGTTTGCACATCGGTTTTTCGATTCATACCTCAATGAACCGAAAAAAATATACAGTCAATGCTTATAATTAAATTCGACAACGTTAAACATGTTTTATCTACAATAGTTTAACCCAAAACAGTTGCATATATCAAAACAGACAAAAATGACGACATTGATAAACATTCCAGGTGTAGGAATATATACAGTGGCGTGACATGAATCAGGTGATCGTTTAATTTATGCACATAACTTGACACGCCTACACAGTCAGTAGCCAATCAACGGAGAGTGGGATTAAAACAATGTTCATTATATATAATTAGACCTGTCAATTAAGGCAAGAGGCAAAAAGAACTGCAACAGTCAGACTGTAACGAACCGGAAGAAATATGTCGACCGAGAGAAAGCGGCTGTTTCAAATAACATGGTCATTTACTGCGTGATTCAAACATTACTTCCCTGATTACGGTAAAACTCAGTTAGAGAAATGCTAGTTAGACATGAAACCCGAAGACATGAAAGTTGAACCGAGACGAGCGGGGAAAAAACAGGCGAGAGAGCCTGCACGTTTGCTGTTTCATTCGTTTTCGGTTTCAAACGGTTGTTTGGAAAATGAATATGCATGAAAGTCGCTAAATGTCCTGTGCATGACGATACACGTCTGCAGAAAGGGAATTCCCTCGAATATTGGGATTCCCCGACATTCCGCAGTAATAAAAGCAGTGAGCCGCGGTGGGCGTGGCTTAATTTTTTACATTCATTGGGAAATGAATGCAATAACACGTGACCAATTCAGCTAATCAGAATGCAGGAATTTCCATGAACACAACAAAAATTTAATTATAGGTATATGAATCACAATCAAACAGTGATGAGGTCTTCGTGAAAAGGTGAGCATATCCCGCCCGTCAGGTGGCACCCGTTACAAACATATGAAAAGGCCAAAAAAATGTTGATAAAACACGGGAACATATGGTAGAAGTCAAAATTGGGAATTGCATCGGACATCATTTTTGTCATTCATGCGTATTTCGAAAGCTTTACTGCGGCCTTGAATATTGTAACCCTGATCAAACAACGTCTCGGTAAGAGTATGGCGCTCTTTGAAATCTTCGTAGTACGAGCATGCTCGATTGTCACTCAAAACTTGTGGACATTAGACACCTTTAGCTGGAGCTTCTGGAATATTGCTCGACATAAAGGGAAAGTGATTTGTAGAAAGTTTAATCATTCTTCTTGTCATACAGTCTTGTGGAACTTTTTATGCAACTCGAGCAGAGATCAAAATATGTAACAGATGATACGTTTTCACTAGTCTCCTTATTTCAAATTCAGCTTGGTAAATCAGTTGAATTCGATCTTACCAAACCGAGCAGAAATTCATATGCTTATAGAAACAGTTAAGCAGGAAGGGAAGGACGATTTGTGCCCTTCGGGAAACCTGCTTGTTGCCTAGATGTCATCTCCCCAAATTTAACCAACAGTCAATGGTTTGTTTGTCGATTATTTTCCTAACTCATGTTGTGAAAAGCTTCGTAGGATAATATTTAAAGATATATCATGGTCTAAGCACATTTGAACAGTTATATACATGAACTATCAAACAACGTAGGGGATATTCGAAAACATCTGATGATTATTGAAATACAAAAAGGTATCGAGTGATTGTAATGATTGGATAAGAACAAGAATGGAGGGGGAGCAAACTGAAAACTAAAGGAACGTGGTGTTGTGTGGTTACAGTATGGAAGAGAGACTATTGGGGTATAAAAAATGAACGTTTGAGATGACTCGATCAGTAAAAGGTCTTCCCACCACGATTGGCATGGTCCGAATCGATCTTCCACTATTACAGTGTGAGGGGTATTGACCACTCCTCTTGCACTGCCTGACCAACTTCGGCTGACGTACGGGTGACCTTTGGCGTCAGCTTTGACATATCCCGATCATGTCCCCTACGTGCGCTATGCACAATCCATGGGAGTAGTTGCAGTAGTAGCAGTAGTAGCAGTAGTAGTAGTAGTAGTAGTAGTATACAGATTAAAATAAATGAATGCAGCAAAGAGGGTTTGGGTGATCCTGACACACTCAGGATGGTTAGGCTCATCATCAGCTCAGGGCCCTTGCCCCCTCTACACGCAGCCCAGACAGCGAATGGGACTTCTCCCAGGAAGCGCTGCCTTGCAATATATTGTCAAACCCATTGAGAACTTTTCGGGGAATTTGAAGACACGCCAACACTGCAGCCTTCTGCATTACCCACATTGTCAGAAGTGTTCACTTGTATTCTTAACTGCAAACCCAGGTGCTCTCCAAATGTCAGTCAGCAGATTGGGAGGTACCAAACCTAAGGCACCAAGAAAAATGGGGAGTCGGACGACTTGGTACTTGGGATGTAAGAGTGAAATTTCGAAAGCGAGGTCTGCATATGTGCCACGTTTTTCCTGAATCTTGTCAACCACATTCGTGTTAAACTGGAAAAGTCAATGATGTTATTATGTAAGACAGAATTCTGTTTTATCAACAGAACACCCATATTTACGACAGAAAAATCACATATTTCAGGCGGAGAAACAAACTCGGGTCGAGTGTTCTTAACATCAAACTCCCCTTTCGAGCCAGGGGACCCGTTCAATAAAGTGGTCTCAGTGCAACGATGGGTGTTTCAGTGTGTACGTCCGTCTCGCGTACTCCGGTTCTGGAACACGACACTCTGTCTCTCACAAACAACTCTGGATGAGCGCGTAACTCCTTAAGGAGGAAACGGAGGCTCGTCGGGTGTAACTTTCAATACCGACCATGCTTTGATTGGTTTGCAATTCACCGTGGTAGGTGCTTAATAGACAGTCGCTGATTTCAATGTGGTATAGACATTAGTTCATTTTAGTGTGTGACAGGCAGGTCGATTAATTTGTCATGACAGATCGGGATGTTCTGCTAGATATAGAAGATCAATGGCAAGATTACTTAGCATCCAAGCAACTGTAAGGTGGGCTTTCAAAAGAGATATAATGGCCAAACTGGCCCCGATTCTTCATCAGTATTTTCGCTATATATAACTGTAAATGTCAGTGTATATTCTGGTAATGTGATATGTTACTTGCTCCGGCTAAGTCGCCAAAGATGTCGGGGAATTGTTCAGATTGCATAAAATGACAGAACCTTTTCAAAGAATTATTTATCGTCACGATTAAGTGTTGCGAAAAGGTTTTTTCTTAAAACAAACTCTGCTGGTTTGTGTCTTTTGAAGTTTTGGACACGTTTGTTAATAATCTGATGGGATGGGGGCGTGAGGGGAAACTAGGTTTAACGTCGCCTTCCTTCAAGATTATTGCACTTGTATAGTGTGTGTGTGTGTGTGTGTGTGTGTGTGTGTGTGTGTGTGTGCCGCAGTTTGACATGAATACACCGCTCAGACACTATACTGACTCCGAGCCGACCAGTCCTTGTTTTAGCCCCTTAATGCCGAGCAGCAGGCAGGGTAACAACAAGTGCCATCTTTTGGTATGACGCGGCAGGGGATTGAACCCACGACCTTCGGCTCACCGGGCGGACGCTCTACTACAAGACCATGAAGTCGGTCGATGGGCAGGAGAGTGGGTAGGGTGTTGTTAGGACCACAATGGACTTATTTCTAGGTCACCATGTGAACACATATTTCATCGGTATCACCTGAGGCGAAATTATATTTGGGGCATTTCTCAAATTATCTTTTCAAAAGGTCCCCAGTCCCCTTCACACTAGAAAATGGTTGATGCCGTATAACTGTTACGTTTACGGGGAGTATACAACCCCTATAAGGGGCGGGAACTCACATTACCATCTCCTTCTACCGGGTACCCATTCACTGCTTGGTGAAATGAGGCATATGTCGAACAAAATATCATACTAAGGAGACACCATAGGTACACGTAACATGAGTTTCAGTGTGAGAAGGACCGAAGCCCTAGACACTCTCACGAATCTTGCCGAAGTCGCGACCTACAATGTACGTTGCTCATGGAGGTTTTAGTGGGGAGGTCGGGTAGCCTAGTGGTTAAAGCGTTCGCTCGTCACGCCGAACACCCGGGTTCGATTCCCGACATGGGTATAATGTGTGAAGCCCATTTCTGGTGTCCCCCGCCGTGATATTGCTGGAATATTGCTAAAAGCGGCGTTAACCCATACTCACTCACTACTTCCAGGAGTCTATCCCTGGACCATAAAACCCAGTCAGACATGACCATTTTGTTCGTCTCCGCAATGTGACCAGTCTTGGGATGAAATGATAGTAATTAAATAATATTCCCACATCGGGCATTGACAGTCGAAACGTATTTTTTATCAGAAAAGAAATTGCATTTTACTTAGGCGTATATGCTTATACGTATATTCCCGACATGGGTACAATGTGTGAAGCCCATTTCTTGTTCCCCCGCCGTGATATTGCTGGAATATTGCTTAAAGCGGCGTAAAACCATACTCACTCACTCATGGAGGTTTACTCCTTTGTTTGTGACCTGTGACCTGTGACCTGTATAGGGGGCATCGTGACACAGCAGTTAAACCAGACCATCTTGACTTCAAATACCTATTATTAAATCGAGGAATTTAACCTGACATATTCAAAAGTATTGATCGCCATGAGAATAAATAATTTATAGCGACAAAACCATTCCCATATAGGATTCCATAGTCCATTGTACGATTCCAACGTTTGCGAATCCCAACCATATAGTGAGGACAAAAGATCTTAACTAGTCATGGTTAATTTTACTAACACAAATAAGTATCGAATTACCTTCTCATCGACCTCGCAAAATTAGTCGAACATGACTGTCCAGGCTAATTATAACAAGGCGGCCATCATATTGTGGTATGGCCATGGGCAGTAATAATGAAGCGCCTCAACGACTTCTTTTATCTGGGAAATACGTCATTACACTCTATCCTGACCCCTGGTCCGCTCACGACGTGGTCAATTTCCACAAAGGCAGCTTTCTCGTATAATTAGCGAGGCCTGATACCTTAGCATCACGTGACGTCCATCCCATGGAGACAAAGTAAAGACATGTGGAGACGAGCTGGTTATGAAATACATATCATTAAGGAGATTATGCGAGGTCATCTATAAAAAGAAATCTTATGTTTTATTGACCAGCTGATATTTGTTATGAATTCCTTGTGAAAATTGCTCAGAAATGCTGTATTGATGTTTGAGAATTATGTCTACGTGTATATATAGTGTAACGCTATGAGCATCGACTTGGTGAATAGAATTTGGTGCATTATAATGTACATTTTTTTTTCTTAAGTCTACATTTGTACTCTGCCCGAAGTTTTATTGTTAATAATATGTACAGATTAAAAAATGCAGCAAAGAGGGTTTGGGTGATCCTGGTACAGACAGGCTCATCGTCAGCCCAGGGCCTTGCCCCCTCTACACGGAGCCCAGACAGTGCTGCCAAGTCGAACCCACCCACCCACCCACTCCATTCATTCATTTTTTCATTCATTCATTCATTCATTCATTCATTCAGTCATTCATTTTGTCAAGATAAATCATTTAATTCAGCATTATTTCAATGTACGGTGTTTTCAAAACTGCCATGCGCTGTAGAATGTCAGTTTGTGTCTCAATATCTAACATACCAGCCATGCTACCAACTACCATAACTGGTTTTACTGGTCCAGACTCGATCGTTCTTACGCCGTCGTGGTAATCACCCCGACACAGAATCAGCTGCGTTGCAGAGCCTGTCCATCTGATACCCATTTCATCATTCCCCTCCCCCCCCCCCCCCCCCCCCCCCCCCCCCCCGACAAATGAAAGTCTACACTTTAAAAAAATTGGATTTGACATAAACAAACATTATCAAAACGTCACTACTCTGAAAACAGTCTCCGAAACACTGCCAACTTACGAGTGGTCCAAAACATAACAATGATACCCGTAGGAAATGCATCACCATCGAAAAAACATTTGTTTATTTCATTTTGGCCATAATTAAACGGGGGTGCATACTTTCGCTTGCCCTTCAGTTTAATTGTGAACAGTGTGCCATTGTTAATTCAATAGATCAAGATTTTGTGTCTGTCTGCATGTATGAACATGTACGTTTGTAGTATCCCCATCTGTCTGCGAGTGTGTGAATTCATCACAAGCCTTAATAGATCGGTATGTAGAGCCTAAGGCTAGACGATGCCAATTAACAGGATAGGGCTCACGCCATCCTGAAACCTCATGTGGTGAAATCTATCGATCATTTAACAACAGATAAAAATGAGGCCGGAATCTTACTGTTGGGTTGACAATCGCAGCTGAACATGTGGTGAATTCTATTTATCATTTGACAACAGACAAAAAACGCCGGGAAAAAGTAAGAAGTTAAATGGATTTGTAGGTCGAAGTCTTGGCTTCCACTGCTGTTCGACTGCGGAATGGAGAAAGCGATCAGGTTCCAGCCAGGCAAACAAAAGGCCACCAGGGAGTTCATTAGAGGAATGAATTTTTAACCAGCACTTCTACTACTGTAGATAACATAAGGTGAAGGTCAAGTTCCTTTTCGTTCTTTTCCTTTTAGCCGACCGCCACCGTCGTCTAGTGGATAGATGATGATGATGATGATGATGATGAAGATGATGGAGATTTAACAAGCACTTCCGGAGGTGCCAATTTCGCACTCAGATAGAGCGTTTGCCCGGAGAGGTAAAGGACGCGTATTCGATTCAAACGTGTGTTCGCGTCAAACAAAAAGATGGTGAAATATGTTATCAGTTGTTTCCCTGCCTGATGCTCGGCTTTAAAAGGCTAAAAGAAGGACTGGTCGGCTCGGAGTCAGTATACTGTGTCTGGGTGGGGTATCCATATTAAACACGCACACACACGAACATAAATGCGAATGGTAGTTCAAACGCTAGGCTAATGAATATTTATTTGATAATAATAATCACAATTTGATGTTGGTAACAGAATCCTAAAATGTACGCTAGGCTAATGAATATTTATTTGATAATAATAATCACAATTTGATGTTGGTAACAGAATCCTAGAATGTACGCTAGGCTAATGAATATTTATTTGATAATAATAATCACAATTTGATGTTGGTAACAGAATCCTAAAATGTACCTTTGTCATGAAAAATCCGAAAATCAAATTGTGGCAAGACACCGACGTAACACTACCAGTAAACCCTCCCCCACCCCCATGACCCCCATTGCCCACCTTGTTGGGTTCGCCCTTGTAATCTTCGTTGACATCGATGTGATTAGTTCCTTGAGAAAACCAGTCAGAATGACCAAGCTTGTTAATGTAGTCATGTCTATCGCAAGTTGACTGATTGCTTATTGCCCGTCGGGTCGTTAAATCCCCCTGACAACGGTCAAGTGCAAAGAGGGTCTGCCTGGAGTCGGCGGTTCGATCCTCCAGCCTCGTCATACTACAAGGACGTTAAAGATGGTATTTGTAACCCTGCGTGACGCTCGGCATTGAGGGGGATACACGGACAGCTCGGGGTCAGTATAATGTGTCTGAGTGTGAGGTGAGGTGAGGTGAAATGGGGTTTAAAGTCGCGTCCAAGATTATTCCAATTCCCTTATCGTTCCTTTGATCTTCATCCCTTGATACAGCGCCGCATAGCAACCATAACGGTGTCCACACTACTACTTCAGGATCAAAATCAAGGATTCGAATCTAGGACTACCGAATCCTGATAGAACTAAGGGACACAACTCTGAAAAGAGAAATATTTCGCTTCATGCTACTGTGCCACCAGTAGCCTGCTTAAATAGATAATTTCGCCTAAACGCTGCTATCGGAGCCAGCATCGGATGATCACAGGTTCTAGATTATTATCCTATGTTTATTGGCAGCATAAATATACTGGTGCCGGGTTTAACCTAAGTGGTAAACGTCTCCGACCTGCGTCACTTCGGGCTCTACTCCAGTATTAACCTGCCACACAATGATACCACTGAACTACTGGCGAAAGCGGTGGTAAACCCTACTAAAACACTATGATGCTTTTCTTTACATCACACAACAGACAGCCAGGATGAGGAAGCAGGCTGTTGTTTATTTTGCTTCACACTCATGAAGACGATAGTCGTAAATCGATGGTGTTTAAATATTTTCACGGCTTACACATCACAGTTTATCGGACGCATCATATTGCGTTCTACTCGCATAAACCATTGTGTCTGGACGCTTCTTATGCGTATTGTAAGCAGCGTGGATGGTAAAAGGTACCTTTTTGGATATATCGCAAAAGTCATTCAACCGTAGCATATACGCCTAAGTAAAATGCAATTTCTTTTCCGATAAAAAATACGTTTCGACTGTCCACGTCCGATGTGGGAATATTGTTTAATTACTATCATTTAATCCCAAGACTGGTCACATTGCGGAGACGAACAAAATGGTCATGTCTGACTGGGTTTTATGGTCCAGGGATAGAATCCTGGAAGAAGTGAGTGAGTGAGGTTTTACGCCGCTTTTAGCAATATTCCAGCAATATCACGGCGGGGGACACCAGAAATGGGCTTCACACATTGTACCCATGTCGGGAATCGAACCCGGTGTTCGGCGTGACGAGCCAACGCTTTAACCACTAGGCTACCCGACCGCCCCACTAAGACCGAAACGATTCAGCTGACAACAGATGCAACGCCATATCAAACAAACACGATACGACGTTTTCTTTATCTGCACCAACATCGTCGCCATTTTGGTGTAATCGTATAAACCCATTCTGATACATATTGGTGTTGTCTTAAATTGAAATGTAAATTTGACATTTGAAAAATTAATGATTATGGAAATATTAACGAATGGTTTTCCTGGTACATTGTATATCAAAATTAAAGATTATTTGCACAGGTTCACTCTTTGAAGTGAGTCGTGATACGCTTCGTATCATGAACAAAGTGATGCAGGTCTTTGACATTTATCATGGGCACAAGGAGCACAAACCGAGAAACATAATCGGGTGGAACCGGTCTTTAAATCCAAGAGATAAAATGAACAGCTACAAATAGACATCCACTTTCTCTGCACTGACGGCCATTTCTTATATCTATATATAAACTGGAACACAATTTGTTTTATTCGAATATATATGAGACCATATGATACACTGGTGTTCTATATACACGGTTTCCACATACAGATTTGTTCCATCAAGATAAGACCGACAGGAAATCAGTCCAAGGAAATCAATTGATAGGAAAACGTTCAGGCTTCCGACGAAGGTAGGGTGTCTTCAAATGAGGACACTTAAAGGACAGTTTAGTAATTTGTGCTGTATTAATCATCCACGTTCAAAGCTGATGAGCACTCTTCTGGTTTTTGAGACCTAAATCAATTTGTCAGCATCACTTCAGGCTGACTAATTTGTATCAGAACATCTGCTGTGGCTCTACCAGCCAAGTTATAAAAAATATGTTATAAACTTGTGGAACTTATTGATAGGACATAAGACGAAGTGCTATTTTTGCCCTTGTTTTCGCGATGCTCTGCCATGAAAGTGTGGCGTGGGATTGTGGGGAGGGGTGAGGGGGGAGGGGAGCGTTATCGATTTAGAAACGTTGTTAGAAACGTTCACGTGTTAATGACTGGCGTAGGAATGGTTTACGACTCACATAAATGAAATGTTACGTCGTTATTTGGGAACAGAAATAGTCGTAGCTTTAACGGTATCTCGAGGCAAGGGTATTAACTGACTATAAAAGTCCTGTTTCCACTCTTGCCGGACTAGGCTGGAATTCCTGAGGGGCATTTTGGCTGGACAAACGAGTCTGTGAATAGTCCAGTCAACATCGCTTGACGAACTAGACATCCGGTTCGCAAACAACATGGATTTTAACGTGCATATTTCGGTCGACTGCAGGATTTGTAAAGCATGTTTACCGCCAACTAGGCGTCGACAGATATTTGGAAATCTTTTCATATTTTTAATCAAGGTGTTCAAGAGATTTGATGCACTTCGCGAGGTAAGACCCGTTATATTATAAAATAGATCTTTGATTTTTTATCAGATCATCTTGACCTGGCGCCGCCATTTTGTTGGAAGCAAATGCAAGTGATACGAGAGGAAGTCTGATTGGTCAGTTGGAGGGACATGGAAGGGGCATAACTCGAAATAGCCACTGGTGGCGCTACGATCGAGCCTTGAAATTCCAGTCTGGTACGGCAAGGTTGGAAACTGGATTTATAACGCCCTTGCTTCGGGAAGATAACGGTATCTGGAAATACGACATTTTACACAATGTAAACTCGTCCAAACACAATAGGATATGTGATCATTTATTGTGACACCTTAAAGCTGATAGGGTGGCCTCAAAAGAAGTGGATTACAGCTTGTCAAAATGATCACGGACTCGACAACTGGTTTGCCATGTCCAATCACAACAGCAGTACCCGCGCGCCGCTCTATCGGACTGCCTCAGTCGGCTCAGTAGGGTTATATTAGGTTTGGTTCTCAGCAACCTGTGCTTGTCGTAAGAGGCGACTATGCTTGTCAACAGAGGAAACTATATCTCTGTATCTCTATCACCTGCATCCCTACATCAGTACAAGACCCGTGAATATCCGGGTTAGGGTAGATCTTCAGCAACCCATGCCTGTCGTATAAGGCGACTAACGGTATCGGGTGGTTAGGCTCGCTGACTTGGTTGATGTTTGTCATCGTATCTCAGTTGCGTAAATCGATGCTCCTGATGTCCATCATTTGATTGTCTGGTTTCAATTATTTACAGACCACCCTCATATAGCTGGAATATTGCTAAGTGCGGAGTAAATCAAGAAACAAAAAAGAAAAAAACACCCTCTAAACATAACGCTCTTGCTCACAACATGTTTAGTTTAACACGTCTACGTCTGGCGTGGTTTCATTCGGTCATAAATCTGCATACGAATATTGCTTTAATGCATACGGCTGGAAATTGCTTTTAGCATCTCTTACAATATATATCCATATAAAATGACTATTTTAAAAATATCGTATCCTGTATTTATTTTCTGACGAAACTCAGTTGGTAGCTGTTTACAAAGTGGCATACATATTTTGAAATACAGAACTGGAATCGATTATGTTATGACTAACTATTCTCGTGGCAATAATTGATAAATGCCCTTTTAATTGATTCATTTGCTTCTAGGGGCGGTCGGGTAGCCTCGTGGTTAAAGCGTTCGCTCGTCACGCTGAAGACCCGGGTTCGATTCCGACATGGGTACAATGTGTGAAACCCATTTCTGGAGTCCCCCATCGTGATATTGCTGGAATATTGCTAAAAGCGGGCGTAAAAGCATACTCACTCACTCATTTGCTTCTTCGCGCCATATGATAGGAACAAGACACACAGTGTCCTTAAACCTATGTTTCAAAAGGTGGCGGTGGTATCTTTCGCATTTCGCATGTAGAGATTTCCAAAAGATACATGGAAGCTCGGAATATATGAGTGAGTGAGTTGGGTCCAACGCCGCTTGTAACAGTATTCCAGTCATATGACGACGTATCAGCTTAATGTGGGAGGTAAGTCACCGACTATTACCACTTTGGTAAAACCCACTAGCACGGGCATGATGCTGTCAAACCTAAAAAATAATAGGGCCGAACCGGGATTCGAACCTACGATCAAACATTTCTGGTAACTCTGCAAAGCGATCGGAATATATGAGAACAAAGGAGTGGTGCTTGAACTTTTTCAAGGTGTATAGGCCCTGTCTTGATGAGGGATTACTGAAAACACTGTGGCACTGCTGTTGGGTAAGGTTCCTAGGTTCTAGGTGACCTAGTAGGTCTAAGCTGTCCCCACAGACAATAAAGCGCGTCCGCCGTCTATTGTATTATTCATTTGCCATTAATTGGAAGCAGACACACTTGTGTTAACAGACACGTTCCAGAGCAAGCGATTTCATCCAGGGGTTCAGTGCTGAAAAGTCAATGGAGACTGGTTTAATTGTTAAAGGGGGAGTAGGCTCGGCAATGTGTCAGCCCCAGCGAGTTTGATTAAATTGTTCCATCCCCACTTTTGATGTTTGTAAACTCGAATGTTCCAATGTGTACCGATCTAGCGTACTAAGTTAAATTAAATTACCCTAATTACATGCATGGAACTAATTATCACAACCTCTAGACCTCCTCTTCAGACGGACTGTAGAGTTCAGCGTCCCTTTAACAAGATTCGAATATTAATTTTTAATAGTACAAGCAAGTATAGTTTTAAGCAGAACAAGTTTCCTTGTGATTTGAATTAATTTGCAAAGGATATGCTAAAAATTAATGTCCGATGTAACTCCCTATTTTGAATTGGATCATATGTTCCCTAAGTTTTTCAGGTAAACAGTTGACTTGCCTTTGCATGTGTGGCAGGATATGCTGACCTATTTCGCGAGAACCTGGTATTATTGATATTTAATGGTGACTCATAAACACATGCTCATGATGCAGAGATTTCTTATGAATCAGGAAAGTCCCTTTCAGTCATTAACTTGTTTATATATTGCATTTTGTTCAACTCTTAAACGTGTGTTTTACTGTTAAGCAGCTACATCTTATCTTGTTTGGAAGGAGAACAATGCAGTCACAATGATTACGTCTCTATCACTTGCATCCCCACATCGGTACAAGACCTGTGAATATCTTGGTTGAATAGATCTTCAGCAACCCATGCCTGTCGTGTGAGGCGACTAACGGGATCGGGTGGTCAGACTCGCTGACTTGGTTAATGCATGTCATCGTATCCCAATTGCGTGGATTGATGCTCATGATGTCAATCACTGGATTGTCTGGTCCAGACTAAATTATTCACAGATCGCCGTCATATATCTGGAATATTGCTGAGTGAGTCGTTAAACAACAAACAAATAAACATCAGTATAAACGTAGGCTAAACGATTTCGGATTAAATCCTAGATTTGGCCTAATCGTGATTACTGGCCTAGTACCACATTTTATCATATAATTGGTAGGTTTCTCGGCAGGAAAAAGCCAACGGATAAAAACGATATCCGTTGGGGTCATATGCGGATAGAGATGAAAATATCAAAGGTCAAGTAGGACTACTTTATACTGTTTATAAACAAACATGGCGTCGCCCTCGTCATTCGGCGAGCGAGTCAGAATTAACCATTGGGAATCTGGATAAACTACAGGGATAATTGCTATCATTATCAAAAGAACAGTCTAATATACTGAAAATCAGTGTCTAACTGTGACGTAGCTAAGGCATTTTATAAGTTTTGGCAACTTTGGAGATATAAATTTCGAAACAATTTTGCGAAGGCACGAGGCCTAGCCAAGCGGGATCAGTAGCCATATCTGTGCTTGTAGACCTCTGCGGCTTGAAACCGTCTCCACTAATTAAAATAGTTGGATATGGCCGAAATATGTTTGAATTATTACCTTGTTTCGTTTTGTCGCTGTGTGTACATCTGACTACACTTCTTAACGTTATGACAGGACAGACCGACTGTCAACACGTCTGACCGTGGCCGTGACGTCTCATAGACTAGGGTTAGAGTAGCTTCCCTTTAAAAAAATGGCAGCGGATAGACCGATGGATTGCCGCGAAAGGCAATTAAAAACAACTGTTTTATTGCGTATATGTTGCTTTGCCACGTTAAAGAAACAGATTTCAGTTGGAACTATATTGGCTACTGTCACTGTCCGACTGACACATCACTTACTCTGTGACATAATCAATATTAATGCGCGCATTCCAGGAAAACTCGCAATGTTTAGGTAATGTTTGTGAGAGAGGGAAAGCGATTTTAAAGCACAGAATTAAAGAAGGCCATTATATGATAAAGGGGTTATCACGCTTGTGTGTTTGGGGATGGTAAATATCCTGTATTAGGAATAAACACTAATAGTATGTATTTGGCTCGCCAAGGCTCGCTAAATACAATGTTTATTCCTAATGCAGGATATTTACCATCCCCAAACACACTCGCGTGTAACCTCTATGTACTCACTGGGTGAGTGAGTTAAAATTTAACGTCGCATCGGCACTATATCAGCCATATAGCGACTGTTATATTTCTCAAGTGGAAAACGTATAAGACGAGCTTCACTTCTGTCTCTCTTCTCCCACAGAGTCACTGTGATATGACTGGCTTAGTGCTCAATGCGGCGAAAACCACGACCCACTCACTCACTGCAGTAGGCCATCAAACATACTTTATACGCCGTATTAACTTATTTACGAAATAGGTTTTAATTCATGAAATAACACGTATCAAAACGAGACAACGTATCAATTCATTTCCATAACTGACTACGTCTAACAGACCTTTACGAATCAGACGAATCGATTGTTAGAGAGATATTTTGTCGATATGTCTCCATTTTAGGTATTTTAGCTATGTGGCTTGCGTCCGCTATCGGAATAATGTCATCATGCTCCCCTTGATTTACTTGGATAGTATGAGGTATTGGATAAACTTGGACACTGATTCATAGAACATGCATGTATCGGTCTCTGGAAACGATCGAAAGCTCTCTTTTGCACTTTATTTGTATGCAAGGGCATTTCTTAGACCTTGATCTTATCAACACCAAAGACAGGCTAGGAATAGCTTATAATTCACAGAACCTATTTCCATGAGTTCCAGGAAAGGGACATAAATCTGGGGAAATGTCCAAAGTGGAAGGATTTCATGTAACTCATGGCGTGCGGAACAACCTAGGGGTCAATGAAAACTTGAAAATTGTTAATGCTCATGCCGTGCTGCCAACTTTTTAGTTGTTTATCCGGTATTTTTATGAATAACAATTCTGTCCGGATCTTATCGTCTGAAGGATAATGTTTATTTTTAAATAAGAAATACCAAGTGATCTTTGAACGCGACTCAAGCTTAAGGGCCAACCATTTGATGTTACGGTGTGTGTGTGTGTGTGTGTGTGTGTGTGTGTTGGGGAGGGGGGGGGGGGGGGGGAGGAGAAGAGGGGGGGTGGAGGGGAGAAGGGGGAGGAGAAGAGGGGGGGGGGGGTGTACTGACTTACAAGTTCCCACATGCATTAAGTTCGATAATTTAATCAGATTGGTTCGAGAGTGCTGCTGGGGAAAGGCTATTCCGCGTCACGACAATCATTTGTTTGTGAACATATCGGTCAGTCAGTTGCGACATCACCTTCGAGCGAGGTTGTAAACCGCCTAGCACTGTGCGGAGCTCTGACGGGCGGCAGCGATCGGTGTGTGAGCTATCGGTGTGTGGAGCTTGAAACCATGCCGCCATATTTGCTGACGGGCAAAGCAGGGAAATATGAATACATGAGTAGTCAATGTTTTCTAGCTTCTGTGAGAAAAAAAAGATGAAATGAAATAAGCTTTCAAACCGAACCCTGGCTCACTGCTCATCATAACTGACAGGAAAGTGTTCATCTATCCAGAAGATGCTGTCACAGCCCTGAAACGTGGTATCAAGTTATCTGCCTGCAGTTCAACTTCTCACTTCCACAAACACAGTCTAGAATTGTCGGGGGCATTGATTCCGTGACGTCATGCATAGGGGTAAGTGGCGTTGTACAAGATGTCATTACCTCCACCGAGGTTTTACAACTATGGATTTTATTATATGCCAAAACAGATCCAGGCATGGTTGAAGAGCAATGGCTTCGTTGGGAGTATTTTCGGAGTATGATTGCGTTCTTGCGAATGTAATATTCCAAAGCAATTTATTATATGATCCGTGCCTAATGGAAACTTTAAATAGAACTGACCCCCTATCTGCCCCTGTTGTATAGTTCGACACAACTGACGCAGGGGGTTATAGTGTTGTAATTACTGGCATTGTTGATCCCGCGTCCTAAGGTGGATATTTGCACGGATCCCTCCTCGATGTCACAAGATGCTTACGCGTATGTTTTCCTCGACAAATGCTACACTTCTCATACATCGATGTCCGACCCCGGCTACGAAAATTTCTGAATGTCATAGTCACAACCTCGACATGGTCGAGCTTTCCATGTCGTCTTTCTTTGCAAACCTCGACAACAGCCACACTTGTACATATACATCCTTTGTCTCCTCAACCCCGGACAAGTAGCCCTCGATCCATGACAAGTAGCCTTCAACCCATGACAAATAGCCTTCAATCCAGGACAAGTAGTCCTCAACCCATGACAAGTAGCCCTCAAACCCGGACAAATAGCCATCAGCCGCGGACAAGTAGCCTTCAACCGATGTCAAGTAGCCCTCAACCCAGGACAAGTGGCCTTCAACCCATGAGAATAGCCCTCAACCGATGACACGTAGTCCTCAATCCATGACGAGATGTCTTCAACCCAGGACAAGTAGCATTCAACCCATGACAAGTAGCCTTCAACCCTGGCAAAGAGCCTTCAACCCATGACAATTGGTCAGCCGCGGACAAGTAGCCTTCAACCCATGATAAATTGCCCTCAACCCTGAACAAGTAGCCCTCAACCCATGACAAGTAGCCCTCAACCCATGGCAAATAGCCATTAACCCATGACAAGTAACCTTCAACCTAGAACAAGCAGACGTCGACCCGAGACAAGTAACCTTGAACCCATGACAATTGACAAGTAGCCCTCAACTCTAGGCAGGGAGCCTTCAAACGCTAGACAAGCAGCCTTCAACCACAGACGAGCAGCCATTAACCCTAGACAATTTGTCTTCAACCCTAGAGAAATTGCCTTCAATCCCGGACAAGTAGGCATCAACCCTAGAGAGGTAGCCATCGACCCCAGACAAGTAGCCATCATCCCTAGAGAAGTAGCCATCAACCCCGGACAAGTAGGCATCAACCCCAGAGAAGTAGCCATCGACCCCAGACAAGTAGGCATCAACCCTAGAGAAGTAGCCATCGACCCCAGACAAGTAGCCATCATTCCTAGAGAAGTAGCCATCAACTCCGGACAAGTAGCCATCATCCCTAGAGAAGTAGCCATCATCCCTAGAGAAGTAGCCATCGACCCCAGACAAGTAGCCATCATCCCTAGAGAAGTAGCCATCAACTCCGGACAAGTAGCCATCATCCCTAGAGAAGTAGCCATCATCCCTAGAGAAGTAGCCATCAACCCCAGACAAGTAGGCATCAACCCTAGAGAAGTAGCCATCATCCCTAGAGAAGTAGCCATCAACTCCGGACAAGTAGGCATCAACCCTAGAGAAGTAGCCATCAACTCCGGACAAGTAGGCATCAACCCTAGAGAAGTAGCCATCAACCCAGGATAAATAGGCATCAGCCCTAGAGAAGTAGCCATCGACCCCGGACAAGTAGGCATCAACCCTGGACAACCAGCATTTCATCTCGGACAAGCAACCTTTCACCTCGGACAAGTAGCCCACAACCTCGGACAAGCAGAGTTTCACTTCTGATTTTTCCAGAGTTTTCGCTATTCATGTCGAAGAAGCTTTTTTTCAACTTCTTTCCTTCCACCCACCTTTCGACCTCGTAGTAATTCAGAACTAGGTTACGTGTGCTCAGCACCACGAGGGCAATTCATCATCAGTGGAGCGACGGAAATGAGATACAAATCGATGGACTTCGAAAAGACACAATTTTGATTGGTCTTATTATTTGAAAGGCAAATGGAACATATTTCTTCACGAAACATAATTAAAAACACAAATATCTATAAATCAGGTGATTTGGAAGATTAGGTAAAAACTGTGTTGAACAGTGTTACAGCTATAACACGGAGTGCGAACTTGGCTAAGGTAGAAAAACTCAACGTTACATGATCGTAGATGTTTACCACTTTGGTCAAATCAATAATCGTAATCTGGGCGAATTAGTGAGTGAGTGAGTTGGGTTTAGCGCCGCATTTAACAGTATTCCAGTGATATCACGGCGTGTCAGCTTAATGTGGGAGGAAAGCCCCAAGTGATGCAGGTCTCAGACGTTTACCACTTCGGTGAAACCCACGAGCACGGGTATGGTGCTGACAAACCTAGAAACATAATCGAGGCGAACCGTGATTCGAACCTACAATCATAGGTTTCTGACGTGCCCAAGGGACACAACTCTGCACAGTGAATCGCGGCGCCTTTGACGACTGGGCCACCCGTGCCCACTTGGGCGAAATTAGACTAACAGATCCTGGTGTCTAAGGGATGCAACTCTGTATGACAAATTGCTGCGCAATAGACAACAACACTATCCCCGAGTCACACGGATGGCTATGTGTAAACACAACAATTGTGTCCATATTGATGATTGTACACTTGTTGTTTGTTTGTTTGTTTTTTTGTTGTTTAACGCCGCTCTCATCAATATTCCAGCTATATAACGTCGGTCTGTCAATAAGCGAGTCTGGACCAGACAATCCAGTAATTGACATCATGAGCATCGATTCATGCAATTGGGATACGATGACATGCAGCAACCAAGTCAGCGAGCTTGACCACCCGATCCCGTTAGTCGCCTCTTACGACAAGCATGGATTGCTAAAGACCTATTCCACCCCGGATCTTCACGGGCTTTGTACTATTGTGGGCAGCACCATAAATCAATGACAATATTATATGTGGGGTCTGAAAAAGCCTTTTGAGGGAACATACATCTATTCGGGTGCACATATATTGGTGTGCATGCCAATTAGACACGTACGCAAACGAATCCACATTTTCAATTGACAAAAAAAAGAAAGAATGGTATAACCCGAGTCGCGCCCTTTGCCAAACTATTCGTGAATTCCATGTCAAATTTGCGAGTCCATGTCTATCATTCCAAGGCAAGCCCCACATACGGGCCTAGTCAAAAACCAGACACGTCCAACTTTCCGGGTTTCCCGTCAATCATATGTCAAGCCGTGTACATAGTGCACGTGCTGCACGAAATTGTCGTGGTTGAAACGTGGCACGACACACTGGGGGGTACAGTAGGACAATGGAAGCTTTGAAATAGATACTATAACGTTTCCTATCTGAACAACCAGTGGCATTTTACTGTTGCCTGCTTTCGAATCGACATCTCGGCCCCCGACATTAACTAACTTAACTATGAATTGTCACTGCCGTGGCGGCAATTTATCAGCACAAAGTCACAGATTAGAATTCCTGTAATTGTAGTGATAGGGAATGGTTTGGTTAAAACAGAAGACTTGAATGTCATTGGTCACAGCACCAAAAAAGAGGTACATTCCTTAATACTCAGTTTATTAAATTATCGACAAATACAAAAATCCAATTATATCACAACGACGGCGTTATTGTTCAATTTGCCTGCCAAGGGCAGATATTTGGGAATCCTAAAATTTCGTTGTCCCCATTGAGACGGGTTTTTTTGTAGGGAAAATCAACTCTCGGCAAAATTTGCTGGTGTGATGGTGCTTAGAGGCTTGGATCAATACTCCTCTATCGACCACCGAGACGGTTAGTACTCTCAGAAGCGAGTCTAGGGTTTTGATAATGTGGGGTTCACACTACCTAGATCCCGTGCTTGAGGGAACGACACTGGTTGAAACATGAGGTATGTGAGAATTAAGCACCATCACTCCCGCTTGATCCGCGAGTTAGTGAGTGAGTTTTGTTTAACGCCGCTTCACAGTTTAACGGCGTGTCTGATTAAGGAGTGTGTTAAATGCTATCTTTAGTTTCACATCACTGCATTGACCAACCATAAAATATTCAAATCACTTGTATCACGGAAAGAAAATTCAAAGCGATGCGGTTGATAAACATTTGTCATTTAGGTGAAATACGCGAGTACGGGTTCCATAGGTTTGGTGCAGACAAACCTACGATCATAACCAGGGTGACACTAGGATTCGAACTCAGCGGATCCTGGACCCGTTTAGGGACATAAGTCGGCACAACGAAGTCTTTGTCTCTCGTGCATCCCCTTAAGAAAAAGAACTGGGGCGGTCGGGTAGCCTAGTGGAAAACCCGGGTTCGATTCCCGACATGGGTACAATGTGTGTACATGGTGTCCCCCGCCGTGATATTGCTGAAAGCGGCGTAAAACCATACTCACTCACTCACTCATGTGCATTCTATCAACCGATACTTTTTACAGTTCAGCATTGCTTTAACTTGTATTTTAAATTGTCCTGGGGTTTAACATTTGAGTGAGAACAAACCTTAACTATACATTGAGGGGCAAAGAAAGTATACCTGGTTTATTTTGAACTTTTGTTAAATTTGATTATGTCTATTTATCCATCACTCATTCATGCAACAGTGGCTGGTATGGGTAACTTTACGTGAAGGTATATTGGTTCAATGAAGACTTGGGTAAGAAATGAATTTACACATACAAAATTGTTTTTATTCTTTTTTAAAAGATAAGATTCTACAATGCTATTCAGCAGTTGTGTATCATGCGAAATTAATGTTTTTTTAATTTTCAAAAAAAATTGAAAATATTATGTATAAGTATATTCTTAAAAAATAAAACCAAGCAGAAGTTTTGTTTAATTGCTTACAAAGCGCCAGCACAGTTCATTTTGGGGATTTCGCTAACTTTAAGATATTTTCAATTGAAAATTAAACCTATCAAAACAAAAATTGTTTAATCGAGAGATATACTTTCTTTTTCCCCTCAGTTTATTATAGAGAGTGGGGCACGGTTGGCTTTCACCGAATTGGTAAACGTCTGAGACCTGCATCACTTGGCGCTTTCCTCCTACATTAAGCTGACACGCCGTGATATAACTGGAATACTGTTAAATGCGGCGTTAAACCCAACTCACTTACTCACTATTATTATAAACGGCTTTCTTTTATACGGTTTAATTTCTTTATCTTGTATCAACTGCATCCGTTGTCGGCACATTCACCTCAAAAAAACGTTTCCGTGATCTTGTCAATCGTTGGCGCTGATTTTATGCTTGTAAACATCCTCCTGTTATTTTTTGCCTATCCTTCCGCATCTGATTGTTTTGTGCAAATTTTAAATAGGGGAAAAACATTTTTTTCTTAAAGTTAGATGAGCTGAAAAACGTAAGCTGCTGTTCGAAATAAAAGAGATATCGTCTCTGTGGACAGCGAAGCCAAAACGCCCATTTTGAATGTGTCGAGGCTCTCACGAGTTATGTCCCTTGTAGAAATAGCGATTGTCATTTAGTCAGTTTTAAGTAGTGCTTGCACTGCCATAGTCACGATTATCTTATTGTTAATAATCATCATCACAGACTAAAATATCTATACATGGCTCAAATACTTTCTAGTTGACACTATGTGTGATACGTAATGTCAGACAATATTTTATTAATATTTCTCCAACATAAATTGTCAAGCGATTTATCCCGAGTCCGCATTAGGTTGTTGTGCGGTAGAAGGGCGATAACTCGTTCACTCATCAAATCTCGGAATGGTTAGTGAGTGAGTGAGAGAGTATGGTTTTACGCCTCTTTTAGCAATGTTCCAGCGATATCACGGCGGGGGACACCAGAACTGGACTTCACACATTGTACCCATGTCAGGAATCGAACCCGGGACTTCAGCTTGACGAGCGAACGCTTTAACCACCAGGCTACCCGACCGCCCCTGAATGGTAAGAGACTTGATGAAGTGGTTTTAACTAGACTTCGTCTTGGTCGCTGTTCACTAATGGCCCCATTACACAGGATGGCGACCTTTGTGCCTCCCGTGTGCGACCATAAAATTTGCCAGGTCGTCGTTGGAGGCTCAAAGGAGGCAGAATGGTTGCCCAGGTCGTCCCAAGGTGGTACACAGGATGTTCAGACATCGCCATGGATGCCATGGTCGCCGTGAAGTTTTGAACATGTTCAAAACAGTCACACAAAGGTCGCCGAGGAGATAGGTGGCTCAAAGGTCGCAGGCCTGTGTAAAGGGGGCTTTAACGCCAACACAAGTGTTATTGAAAAGGGGGTATTCAATTCAAAGGGCAATACTATACTATGTGACTGCATCAGGCAAGTATGAGTCAATCTAATAATATGTCTGCTGCAAATTAACATCAAAACCAAACAAATGTATCGCTTTTAAATCGTTTTAACATTTCTTTTCCCGTCAAATTGTCTGATGTTTTATTGCAAGAGCATCATCTGGTTCGTTAACAAAATTGTGTTTTCTCGATGTTTTAATCCATTTCATAAAGCAGAGGACCCCGTCTTTTCATAAGAGGATAAAAAATATTATTATTATTATTAATTAATATATTCATTCCTTTGGTGTAGTTCATCTGCTTGTATTCATGATTGTAAACCATAACGTGATGTGTTGGGGTAAAATAGACCTTATTTCTGACAAACATACCGGCACCATCGGAATTAATTTTAATCCACCATCCATCACATCAAAACTATAACTACCCCCCCCCCCCCCCCCCCAACCCCCACACATCACCACCAATTATCGGCTCAGAGCAGACCCTCCTGCTTGTCGTATAATCGGTTGCGCAGACATTGTCCTTGACTGAATGCGCTCAACGCACCACGACGCCGTGGATTGCTGCTCATGCTATCAATCACTGGGTTCCCTGCTTCTTGTTCGAGTATTAACAGTTCACATTAACACAATCATAATTAGCTGCAATAGTGCTGACTGCGACGTCAAACAACATCATCTCACTCTTCCATATCTGAAACGAATAACTATTTTTACATCAGAGTGGTCAACAAAATAGTATAATATTTACCTAAGTACCTTCCTTTTTCCATGAAGAGTCCTTATGAATAAAGACGCCTTTGTTATAACTGACCGGTTTCCCAAGAAATGGAATGCTGTTTTCGTGAAGACGACCTTTAAGCGTCTTGAGAATCACCTTTCCTGCATTACCCAACGCGTTATTTTTAGGGAAAAACGTTGAAGTTTTCTTTAACAGATCACTGTGACAGATAGGAGAATACCAACCTCCGCAGAAAACAGGTTTATATATGAGGGCAAAAACACAAAGAACCCTATTAATTCGGACGATTGATGTGATCTCGACCGGTTTATCGGGTTTCCAAGGAAGAAAATGACATTACCATTTATAAAACTTCCATCGAATCGGTTGCGTTTCTTGGGAATCAATTGTTTACTCTATTTGTAACAAGAATTAATAAACAATACAACAAGGCAGACATGAAAAAGCAATTAAGACTATATTTGAGGTATTGACACTTACAGAGATATGAAATTGTGCAGCTTCAGTTGGTATTTTCTTGTGGATTGATTTCCTTGTCGACGATAAGGTGACTCGAGTTACCTCCCCTGTTCACGTATCTCCGCTCCCATGTCTTCGCGAACATCGATATTTGGTTTCAGTTTAACAGAATTTCTGCCTCTCTTCAGCGGAATCTCATTGAACAGTTATTGTTAAGCTAAATTAGTTTATAACATAGAAATAATTTTCATCATTATCATTACATCAAAATAACTTTGATACATTTGGGTAACAATTTGTGTTGTCTACAGGGTACAGTCAGATTATAGAGTGAGTGAGTTGGTTTTAAAGCCGCTTTTAATGTAATAAAATGTAAAATACGCCACGCATATATATATAGCAAAATGGGCCTTCATGGACCGTAAAAAACAAAGACCATCGTCGAGTCCCAGATATAATCAATGCAAAGCATGGGCCGATACAGCTTTTTTGAAAAAGGGGGGGGGGGGGGGGGGGGGGGTGGTGCAAAGTAAGATCTATTTATTGTCTTTGGTGGTAATTTATACAGGTTTATACCCCCCCCCCCCCCCCCCCCCCCCCCACCTCTCTATCCGCCCATGCAAAGCAACGCCAGCAAGCATTTGCCTTTGCAAGTAAGGGGCGTAACTCTTGTTCCTTTCTCTCTCGACTCAACAAGTGGTGTCAGACACCTTCATATTGGAACTAGTTTTGTCCGCGTGACGACCACACAACTCAATATACCTGGAAGCAGTCGTGAATCATATGTAGTGCTTTTTCTTCAACAATATCTGTGTACGATATTTATATTTAGCAAAAGCAACCTATTGGCGTGTCTCTTTATAGCGATGCCCTTCTTGTACGAACGTTATGCGACATTTAACAATGCACAACACAATCCTCCGGCAGTTATTAATGGAATGTGCTCGTTAAGAAATGGAATACCTGATTTGATGTCTCAACATTGACGCCATGTTGTACGAACTATCTTTGCGAGGGATCGGTGTGGTGTGTTGTTTACCGTGAAATCAAGCAATATCACATAACGATATGCTGCAAGAGGTATTATATAGATGACGGAATATGCCGAATGGACCCGAATGAAGCCCGTTCACAATACAGTGCCTCCGTGTGTGTAAGGTGAGGTGAGGTGAAATGGGGTTTAACGTCGCGTCCAAGATTATTGCACTTATATAACGACGTGCATGCACGTGTGTGTGTGTGTGGCTGCTTGTACTAGTCCGGACTGATGCCGATTTATAGTGCTAGCCCACTAGTTTAACATGAATACCCCACTCAGACACAGTATACTGACTCCGAGCCGACAAGTCCTTGTTTTAGCCCCTAAATGCCGAGCGCCAGACAGGGTAACAACAAGTACCATCTTTTAAGGTCTTTTGGTATGACGCGGCCGGGGATCGAACCCCGGACCTTCCGCTATCCGGGTTGATGCTCTACCACTAGACCACGGAGGCGGTCCCGTGTGTGTTAGGTATTGATAGTCATGGTATTGCAAGTAACGCCGATAATACGATGTATCGGTCCTGAGCCTGGAGCTAATGTAGGGTTCCATTCTCAAGAATTGGTCTCTCAGACTGGAACCGTCTCCGTGGTGTGGTGGATAGAGCGTCTGCCCGAGCGGAAGGTCGATGTTTGATCAGGGTCATACCGAAAGATGGTACTTGTTGTTACCCTTCCTGACGGTCAGTATTAAGGGTATATAAAGTGGCCGGCTCGGAGTCGGTGTTCTTTATCTTAGTGGGTGTTCTGTATCCATTTTAAAACTGTAGCGTGGTTTATTAGTGGACTAGCACTATAACCGACATTCCCACGCACACGCACATGCACACACACATGCACACACACAGACACACACGCACACGCACGCACACACACGCACACGCACATGCACACACACACACACACACACACACACTTGCATGCACATTGCTGTATAAGCGCAATCGTCTTTAACGCGAGCATGAAGTGTGAAAAGTAGGATTGAGTGAATGAGTGGGGTTCGATGCTGCTTTGTACACTGTTCATGTATATCTGGGCTCGTCAGCCTTTGAAGGATCAGCACCCAGCGTGATGCCCGTCGTAGACGTTTACCACTACAACTACTACTACTCCTACTTCTACTACAGCGTTACAATCTAACAGTTTTAGCCCACTAGTCATCATAATGATAACATATAGCGAAATCCTTGAAAAGGTATATGTCTGCTAGTCCTTATGACTTGTGCCAAGTTCTAATGCTGACTACTTCTACTACAACAACTACGACTACATCTACAACTACTACTAGAAATACTAGTACCACTACTACTACCACCACTACTACTACTACTTTGTTTATTTGTTGTTTACCACCGCATTCAGCAATATTCTAGCTATACGACGAGTCTGGACCTGACAATCCAGTGATCATGAGTTTAAAGCGGCGTAAAACATGCCCACTTACTAATTCACTATTGCTACTAATTAAGCGGCAATGTTGGTGTTCTACTACGTCTATCTGACAGCTTGATTTAATACGCTACAAAGTTCAAGGAGGTCACATCGTTCACGGACGTCACAGTGTTTAAGGCCGTCACAGCGTTGAAGGAGGTCACATCGTTCAAGAACTTCACAGTGTTCGAGGACGTCACAGCGTTCAAGGCGTCACAGTGTTCAAGAACGTCACAGTGTTCAAGGACGTCACAACGTTCAAGGACGTCACAGTGTTCAAGGACGTCACAGTGTTCAAAGACGTTACAGCGTTCAATGACGTCACAGTGTTCAAGGACGTCAGAACGTTCAAGGACATCACAGTGTTCAAGGACGTCACAGAGTTCAAGGACGTCACTGTTCAAGGACGTCACAGCGTTCAAGGACGTCACAGAGTTCAATGACGTCACTGTTCAAGGACGTCAAAGTGTTCAAGGCAACATGTACTGTTAACGATATTGCTGCATATCCAGATTCAGGGCACGAGAAAGGGCTCACAACGTGAATTGCACTCAAGCCTAATGCTCCTAAAAAGAAATCCGGGAAAGAATTATCAGCAATTTGTTTGGGCTAATAATCTGTTAAACCCACAAGCCACTTATCACAGTTGCAGATAAGAGTTTTCTCAGGAATGAATGACAATCCTCACGAGAGTTCTCCCATCGCCCTAACTCAACCGCCTTGTGATTCTTTTCTAAGGGAACTGATGAAAAGTGAAGTAGGAATGTGAGTAGGTCGGCTCCAGAGCGTCATATATTCCACATCAAGGTCAAGAAAAGCAAATTGTCTTTGAAGTTCCATCAGAACGTGCTGAACATACCAGTATTCGTGCCATGTCATGCCATGCCAGCTGAAACCTATGATTGAATGGGTAAGTGGGTGGTTGGACGGGGGTCTGGGGGACCTGTTTGGTGAGAACTAGTATATTTGCGAGTGAGTGAGTTGTGTTTAACGCCATCTGCACACATTGTACCCATGTGAGGTATCGAACTCGGACCTGAGATGAGCCAGTGAGCTAGTGCACTGGTGAATCGGGCGAGCGGACTACTGGGTTAGTGGGCGAATGTATGGGCGAGTGGCAAGCTGAGTGAGTACTTGTGGTTGACCGTGAGTGAGTGAGTTAGTGCATGGTTGAAACGGGCGAGCGGCTGAATAGCTGTAAATGGCTGAATAGCTGACTGGATTAATGTGTGATGATTTGGCGAGTGAGTGGGTAAAGTGGCGAGTGGCTAAACAGATAGGATGGTCAGTTGGTTGGAGTATGGGCGACTATAATTCATCAGTGGCTAAGTTGAATGAATGGTTGGCTCAGTGTGCCGGTTAATGTATGCACGTATGGGCAAATGGGTGACCGGATGGGTTATTGGATTTGTAAGGTCAGGTGAAATGAGGGTTTAACGTCGCGTCCAAGTTGATTGCACTTTGACGACGTGCATGCATGTGTGACTCTGTAACTCTCTCTCTGTGTGTGGGTGTGTGTGTTTGTGTGTTGTGTGTGTGTGTGTGTGTGTGAATGTGTGTGTGTGGCTGTGTCTGTCTGTGGCTGCTTGACCTAATCCACTGAGATACCATACCACTCAGACACAGTATACTGACTCCGAGCCGACCAGTCTTGTTTTGTCCCCTTAATGCCGAGACAGACAGGGTAACAACAAGCACCATCATAAAACATCTTTTTCTATGCCGCGGCCGGGGATCGAACCCAGCACCTTTCGATGTCCGGGCGGACGCTCTACCACTAGAGCACCGGGCGTTCTAGCGGATCTGCGTAAGGTTGAGTACAGGTATATGTTTGCCTATTCGAGTGTGTGAGTGAGTAAATGAGAATGAATCAATACCAACAGCATCCTGTACAGCTGCACTGGGTATTAACACTACTGGCCTGTTTACCCGGACCTATATGCCCCGGACATCCTCGTCTGCCAGTTTAATGAAGGTTGCCGCTAACACACTTTTCTTCAAACAGGTACGCCTATCAATATCCATTCGATCGTTCTGGCAGGCACGGATTTGTAATAATGCACGACATCGTGTTATCAATTATTACTAATGAGGTGGATGTCATCCCAATTAACGAACATCGGCGCACACAAAGACGACCATTAACTAGGCGATAGCTTAACGTGATGTCACGTTGTATTTAATAATGTAGCACGTATTACCCTAGATTGGACTGGCAAACAGTCTTCATTAATTTTCAAGACGTTTATACAACAAGCGTATGATTAAATCTCCGAAATGTT
This sequence comes from Haliotis rufescens, assembly GCF_023055435.1. Taxonomy (NCBI): domain Eukaryota; kingdom Metazoa; phylum Mollusca; class Gastropoda; order Lepetellida; family Haliotidae; genus Haliotis; species Haliotis rufescens. The sequence continues at coordinate 27,259,163 of NW_025964372.1, forward strand.
CCGAGTCAAATGTATGGTTCGCCTTTTAATAGAATTATTTCATCATATATTTACATAATTTCGAGTCTTCCCGTGGCGTTTTCGAACGTTTGTCGTTACTTCATGGCTGATGCTCGGATTTCATTGGATTCTGGATCATAACAGTATCAATTTCAAATAGTAGCCTGGCTGATTTGTGTGTCATCGTACCCTGATGGTGTAGATCGGTGCTCACGCTATCATCCACTAGTTTTCCCTTGCCTTTTAACGTTTGTGACCCAGGTTAAGTTATGCGCTTGTTGTATATACATGTCACACAGTGATATTGCCGGAATATTGATGATGCGGCGCACGACTACGGTCATCCATTCATTGAGATATTGCCTACTTATATACCGTAGTTACTCACATGGAGGCAACGCATTCAACAAGTGTTATTATGGTCATTGTATTTTTGGTTTGTGAGTACTGGTATGTGGGCGAGTGATTGAGTGAGTTGGGTTTTACGCCGCTTTAAGCAATACTCCAGACATTTCATGAAAGGGGACACGAACCCGGTACTTCGGTGAGATGGGTGAACGCTTTAACCGCTCGGCTACCCAATCGTCTCGCGAGTAACAGGGTGAGTGAGTGAGTTAGTGCATGGTTGTAACGGGCGAGCGGATGACTGGGTTAGTGGATGCATGTATGGACGTGTGGCTGAGTGAGTGAGTGTGTTAGTGGTCGATTGGATAACTTTGTAACTGAGTTGGTTAATGGGTGGAATATCACATGTTGTTACAGTCAACGTCGCCGCTCACATGTTGTTACAGACAACGTTGCTGCTTACATGTTCTTACTGTCAACGTCGCTGCTCAAATGTTGTTACAGACAACGTCACCGGTTCCATGTTGTTACAGACAACGTCGTTGCTTACATGTTGTTACTGTCAACGTCGCTGCTCACATGTTGTTGTTACAGACAACGTCGCTGCTTACATGTTGTTACTGTAAACGTCGCTGCTCACATGTTGTTACAGACAACGTAGCTTTTCACATTTTGTTCAAAACAACATCGCTGCTCATATGTTGTTTACAAAAAACGTCACTGCTCACATGTTGTTACAGGCAATAGCGCTTCTCACATGTTACAGACAACGTTGCTGCTCACATGATGGTGCAGACAATGCTTCTCGCATGTTTTTCAGACAACATCATTTCTCATATGTTGTCACAGTCAATATCGTTCACATTTTGCAACAAACAACGTCGCCTTTCATGTTGTCACAGTCAACGTCGCTGCTCATATGTTGTTAAAGAAAACGTCCCTGCTTATATTGTCGCAGTCAACGCCGCTGCTCACATGTTACTACAGACCACGTCGTTGCTCAAATGTTGTTAAAAACAACGTCGCTGCTCACATGTCGTTACAGACAATGTCGCTGCTCACATGTTTCAGAAAACGTCACTGCTAACATGTTGATACTGACGACGACGCTTCTCCTATGTTGTTAAAAACAACGTCGCTGCTCACATGTTGTTCCAGTCAACGTCGTTTCTCATATGTTGTTAAAAACAACGTCGCTTCTCACATGTTGTTCAAGTCAACGTCGCTGCTCATATGTTCTTACAGACAACGTCGCTGTTTCCATGTTGTTACAGATAACGTAGCTTCTCAAATTTTGTTCAAAACAACATCGCTGCTCATATGTTGTTTACAAAAAACGTCGCTGCTCACATGTTGTAACAGGCAACGTTGCTTTTCATATGTTGTTACAGACAACGTAGCTTCTCATATTTTGTTCAAATCAACATCGCAGCGCATATGTTGTTTACAAAAAACGTCGCTGCTCACATGTTGTTACAGACAACATAGCTACTGACTTCTTGTTACAGTTAACGTCGATGCTGACTTGGTGTCGCTGCTTTACGCTCGGTAAATCTGCATAAAACCCTCACACGTTATCTCCAGAATGTAGCCGTACACGGGGGATTCCGGGACACTCGTGTCACGCTATAAAACCGACGTACGTCAAGTAAGGAACTATTTTGCATCATCATGCAATATTTTCTGTCCGATTCAATCTACTTTAACGTGAAAGAGAGTTTGTGTGTTTTTAAATTGATTCACATTCAGTAATGTATTGCGGCAGATGATTTCTTTTTTTATATACGAAATTGACATCAAATCACGTGTCATCAGCGCGAACAACACACAAGTCAAATGATGACCTTGACCTTTTCACTTTTTAAATCAATTAATCAGTTGATGATTAATATTCCCGAAGGTTGTTGTCCGCTTTATAACGAAGAGACACTCAAAGTCACGAAGGTGATAAACGTAACACAATAACTGTGAATGACACATGGACATATGTGTTTATAAGTGTGATCGCTCCTGTTTACAACGCAAGAAGTATGCAGCTAATGATCGATATGTCTGCTACCACCACGCCATCCCCACTCCACCAAGGTCGGGGTTTCACGAAATGTCTGTGGACTAGGATCCGGTGTCTGATCGAAGTGAGGTGCCAAGAACTCTAACCAACCAACGATTGGGAATAGGGGTCTGAGTGCTCTAAAATGTTTAAACCATACCTCGTCATTTCTCGTGCCTTCATTGCCAACACAATGATCAAGGTAGATGATAGAAAACCATTTGCCTTCATTGCCAACACCTTGATCACAGTAAATGATAGAAAACCATTTGCCTTCATTGCAAACACAATGAACAAAGTAAATGAAAGAAAACCAATTGCCTTCATTGCCAACACAATGAACAAAGTAAATGATAGAAAACCATTTGCCTTCATTACCAACACTATGATCAAGGTAGATGATAGAAAGTCAATTGCCTTCATTGCCAACACAATGATCAAGGTAGATGATAGAAAGTCAATTGCCTTCATTGCCAACACTATGATCAAGGTAGATGATAGAAAACCATTTGCTTTCATTGCCAACACTATGATCAAGGTAGATGATAGAAAATCAATTGCCTTCATTGCCAACACCTTGATCACAGTAAATGATAAATCAATTGCCGCCATTGCTGACTATGATCAAAGTAAATGACAAAAAAATCAATTGCTGCCATTGCCAAAATAAACTTCTGAGCAAAACATTACAAAACAATCGCTGCCATTGCCTCTACCATGCTCAAAGTAAATGGTTAAAGAACAATGTCCGTCCCAGACAAGTGTTCTCAACTGAGAATTCAGCTAGTTTAATAAAAGCGACGAAACGCACCCGACAATCATAAGCAATCTCTGAAACAGGCAGGGAATCGATTGTCCCGACTCTATCGTAAGCGTGTGTTTATGAAGTCCACAAAACATGTTTCAACACGAGATCACGCAGCCCCGAGCACTGACCTCGACACCTGCCTTTACATACTACACAGAAGGCTGATTATCATGGAACTGTTCTCAGCTGTAGATTAGTGGAATGCCCATCAATCGTCGTTATTGCATGTCGTTCATCCATCATTTTCAGATGTCGCGTGGCCGCAGGAGGTTATTGATTTCGAATTTTGTTAATCATAAATCTTTTACATGTGAAAGTGACCGCTGGAATGAACGCACAGCGGATGAGTGGAGATACAGGTTTTTAACGTTCAGGATTATTGAAAATAATTCTTTCATACATGAAAGTCCTAATCGTAATTTGTCAATCACAATATTCCCTGGTGATATGTTTTCGCCCTTTTGAGATACCGGAGCTGAAATTGTGTTTTCGTTCGAAATGCCTCTCTGACTGAAGATGCAACAAAATAGGTTAAGGGTTATGACGAGTTAATTTCCTTTAGCGGCAAAGGTAATGGAGTGGTTAGATGCCACTCGTTATATAACCTACTTAATCACATAACAAATGCAGCAATGATACTGATCGTCGTCAACGTCGCATTTTTCTCGAAAGTCATTTGGGCAGCGCCATTATAGTCTTTCATTCCGAAACTGACATACGTCTTATCTCTGGTAAAAACCAGTTTTGCAGTAATCAGGGTGAATTTGGGAGTCGAACACATGACAAGCGGCCTTAGCAAACTTTGCACAACGAATTAATGCGCCATTGCCCACAGCCCCCCCCCCCCCCCCCCCCTTATTTTCCATAAACGACACGTGGCCATGTTTGTTTCAAGCCGTCGCTCATATGACCCGTGTGCAAAAACGGTGAAGGGAGTGTATTATTTGATGCGTTGTCCAATGTGGGACGATTTGCGCTTTATCAGTTTCCAACATGAATTTTACATGAACCTATTATTTTACAGCTTATCTATTTTAAGACAATTTTTATGTTCAATGTCCAGTGATAATCTGCTAATTTATTTTTAGCCAAAACCTGTTGTATATTTGAGAATGCCGTAGAAAGCTGTTACAGTCAACTACGGTTATAACGAACACGCTTATAACGAACTGACGGATATAACGAACTTACTTTTTGGTCCCGACGATTTGCTGTAGTCATGCTGTATATATGCTTATAACGAACTACGGTTATAACGAACTAAAATTAGTAGTCCCTTTGAGTTCGTTATAACCATACTTTACTGTATATCGTTAATGCATTGTCTTATTGCTGTACATTATATTATTCCGAGTCTCCAATAATTATGTGGCTTATGTATCACAAAATAATATGTTGTTTGTATTGATATAAAATTCAAGTGTGGACAGAGGGAGAGATATATGTCTGTGTGTCTCTTTGTTGTTTCAGTCGGCGTCAATCCCCAATCGATATGTTTACCTCCGCCCCACGTGAGCAGATGATGTAGGTCACATGAAATCGGCAACACTCGTTTCGGATTAATAAGCACCTGGACGATCTGACTGAGTGATATCCGCCCGATATTGACAATAATGTATTCCTGTTCATTTCTGTCGATTAAATCAACTGATTATATAGACGAATGAGGCAGCGCCTGTCTCCTGAGTCATATCATTGTTTCCTCTTAAAGCATTCATGTACTAGTACCTCTATCACAACGAGATCGGACCAAACGGAGTGTAACGACACTTTGATCAGTATTTCAAATTATATCACAGCGTGTCAGCTTGATTGTGTGTTGTTTAACGCCGCACAATTCCAGATATATGAAGGGTGGTCGGGTAGCCTAGGGGTTAAAGCGTTCGCACGTCACGCCGAAGACCCGGGTTCGATTCCCGACATGGGTACAATGTGTTAAGCCCATTTCTGGTGTCCCCCGCCGCGATATTGCTGGAATATTGCTAAATGCGGCGTAAAATCACACTCACTCACCCCAGATATAAGACGGCGGTCTGTTAAAAATCGAGTCCAGACCGGACAATCTAATTGACATCGTCAGCATCGTTCTACGCAATTTGCATAGACATAGTCAGCGAGTCTGACCACCTGATCCAGTTAGTCACCTCTTACGAGTTGCTGAAAACTTATTCTAACCCTGACGGATCTAATGTAGGAGGAAAGCCCAAGTAATGTTTAGGGAAACCCACGAGCACGGGCTTAATCATCTTTCCGAGGCAAGAGAGTTAACTGACTATAAAAGTCCAGTTTCCACCCTTGCCGAACTAGGCTGGTATTATGGAGTTATATTTTGGCTGGACTAACGAGTCTATGCATAGTCCAATCAAAATCGCGCACCGAAATCGAAATCCGGTTCGTAAAGTGTCATGCTCATTTCGGTCGACTGCAGGATTTGCAAAGCATGTGCACCGCTAACTCGTTGTCAACAGATATATTCTATATCTTTTCATGTTTTTAATCAAGGTGCTCACGTGATTTGATGCACTTCGCGATGTAAGACTCATTTGATCACAATATATATCTTGATTATCGATCAGATCGTCTTGACTGGGCGCCACCGTTTTGTTTGAAGCAAATCCAAGTGATACGAGAGGTTGAATCTGATTGGTCAATAGGAGAGGCATAGAAAGGACATTACTCATAAAAGCCACTGGTGGCGCTACGATCGCGCCCAGGAATTCCAGCCGAGTTCGGCAAGGATGGAAACTGGACTTTTAAAGACAGTTAACTCTCTTGCCTCGGGAAAATGGGGCTTAGTATGTTAATTTATTGTATGATCAATTGGAATATGGCACTGTGATGGGTTTTTTCTATTTTCAGCCGTGTCTACATTATATTTCCTAGATCTTGGTTTTATTTGAAACATAACGCGTTAGGATAAATATTTTACAGATGACATCAGTCGCTATTACGTTATGCGGAAAAAAAACATGTTCTAAACACCACCATAATGTTTTCTAACATCTGTTCAGACACGGACATGTTGTCGCTTGGGCCTAATTATCACCCCGTGCAACTCGAACGCAGATATGATACATCCTTATATATTATTAACATGACGAGTTTTTAATAACATAATTCAATACCTAATGTCAGCTGTGTGGAATGAAATATTGACATGGTCAAATAGCTGTGTCCCTATCAAGTTACAGCACAACAGGAAATAAAGCAGATTCTTGCGTGTGTAGCGTGTCAACGACACATTTACAAAGTCCGTGGAAATCAATATTTCATCGAAGGTATTCCCCGAAACGACTCGTGAATTTATCATTGATCATGTGTGAAAGTACAACGAGAACTATAACTCAATGCATTCAACCGAACAAAACATCATTCTTTAGCTAGTGTTCAGCCTTCTTGTTGAAAACCCATCGTCAATGGAAGTATTCTAGCGTGTCTATAATTATCGTATAAGGCTTTAGTATTTGCAGGATATTTGACCGTTCGACCATGTTGGAATAAAGGATGTGCCACTCTGACGAATGAGTGAGTGAGTGAATTTGGTTTACGCCGTTTTGGGCAATATTCCATCAATATCACCAGAAATGGGCTTCACACATTGCACCCATGTCGGGAATCGAACCCGGGTTTTCGGTGTGACGAGCGAACGCTCTAACCACTAGGCTACCCGACCGCCCCACTGACGAAGTGAGTCCGATGAGGCAGCAACTGATGGACAGACAGTTAAGACAGTTAAGGAGGGGGAGTCAGTAATGTCAGCAATGTTACAGCTGCTGGTCATGGCAGGGATGAACCAGTCCTCTAAAGCGCCGCAATGCTCAGCGCAGAATTGCGTCCCTTTGGCGTGCCAGGAATCGATGATCATAGGTTCGAATTCAAGATTTGCCTGATTACGTTTCTAGGTTGGTCAGCACTATTTCAGAGCTCGTGCGTTTCACCAGATTGGTGAACGTCTAAGACCTGCATCACTCGCTCTCCTCACTCACTCTCCTACGCATTCACGCACTCTCACTCACTCACTCACTAACTCACTCACTCACTCACTCATCCACTCACTCACGCCTCTCTATTTCCGTCGGCTCTAATACATCAAGCATGAGGTACTGGAGATCTGATCCAAGGTAGCAACACGCGGGCCGGAGGAACATTTGTTATGTAATGCACTGTTGATTGGCGTGAGAATACATGCCTACAGCATCACGCGGCGGAAGTAAATGCGCCTATCTAAATAGATCCATCAAAACGTGCCATTGATTGCTACACTGGACTGTCAATTTCAGTTGTTTAATAAAACAAATCGCAAAAAGTAATTAAACCAGAGGCAGACTTGCATCAATCTCTGTCTGGTGTGATAAAATCATCGTATGTCAAATTATTATTATTATTGATTAGTATTTATGTACATTTTCACTGATATGGGAGTTTCAAAAATCAAATTTGTTGACGTTACTTAAACAAATCGGTTATAACGAGGACATTCGCACACAGTTAGGAAATGAGTGGATACATCACCGTCCGATATTGTATTTAACGTCATCAAAATATTTACGTGAGTGAAGTGAGTTTTATACAGCTTCGGTCGGTAGCGCAGATGTATCAAGGGATTGGAGGTCACACCTGGATGCGGGAGGAGGAAAGTGGTGCAGGCCATGTTTACCCCCGCGAACTGAATAGAATTTGACTCGGCAGATAATCGAGAATTGTTATTCTCTGGTGTTGAAGTTTTATATTAGACGTATACCAGGTAAGGTGCTTAGAAGACAAACATCATAACCAGGGCGATTTATTCGAGAATTTCCTGCACAGCGAATAGACGCAACTACACTGGGAATTACGGCGCCTCAAACAACTGAGAGTCCCTTGCCTAAATTAATATAATGACACTGGGGTTTGTATTATTATTTGTTCTATCATTATGTACAGATTACAATTTTTTAAATGCAGCCAAGAGAGTATGGGTGATCCTGACACAGTTAGGCTGGTAAGGCTCATCATCAGCTCAGGGCCCTTGCCCCCTCTACACGCAGCCCAGACAGCGAATAGGACTTCTCCCAGGAAGCGCTGCCTAGTCAAACCCATTGATAACTTATCGGAGAATGTGCAGACCCCCGACACTGCAGCGTTCTGCATTACCCACATTGTCAGAAGGGCTGTATTCCTGGAAGCAAACCCAGGTACTTTCCTAATGTCAGTCAACGGATTAGGAGGTACCAAACCTAAGGCACCGAGAACAATGGGGAGTCGGACAACTTGGTACTTGGGATGCAAGCGTGACATTTCGAAAGCGAGGTCCGCATATTTGCCATGTTTCTCCTCAATCTTGTCAATCACATTGGTGTCAAAAGGGACAGAAAATTCAATAATATAAACGATATATCAAAAAGGACAAGATCAGGTTTGTTGGCCTGGATAGGTCTGAGGCTGTATACGTGCCTATACCAAAGAACTTTGTATTTATCATTTCCATGACGCCCTTTACATATTCCGGGTCGTGCCATGGATGTTTTTTTGTGTTAAAAACCACAAGCATGGCGAAGACGGTAATACAATGATCGAGCCACTCCATCATGTCGCTTAAGATACTGTGTTTGTGCCAAATCTATTGGACAGTCTCATTAAATTCATTACATAATCTACATTTCATATTTACATGTTGATGCAAAATCAGACATTGACGAATGGGAAGTGACTGGTCGTGAGCAGCAAACAGAAAACCTTCAGTTTCACTTTTCAGGCCAGCCGACCTCATCCAAGCGAAGGACTCTGCAGGGCTGCTGATCTTCTCAACACACTGCACATACACTCGATGCAGTGGTCGTTCAAGATAGCCTCTCCTTGAATAACTGAATCTGGGCCGATTTGATATGGCACTTCACTTGGTTGACACTCATTTCTGTACCGTCCAGCAGTACATAACCATCAACAAAATCAACACTGACATTGAGATTATGTCCGACATCCTTGCCTCGTTTAAGGAAACTGTGGAATGCCTCATTATCATCATCATCATCATCATCATCATCATCATCATCATTATCATCATCATCATCATTATTATTATCATTGCTGTTATTTACGCCCGATATTATTGTTATTTACGCCCGACATGATACAACTTACACACATATCAATAGATATATTTATACCGCACTCATAACATGTATTGTATCTCAAACGCATCATACATTTGAATTGTATGTTGCGTCTTCATGTTTGTTAGTTCGATCCACAGGTTGAGCCACAGGTGAAGACGAAAGAACATTTTGATATCTTGATTCTTCTGAGGGCTCTTCAATCAAGTTTCCTTGCATGGAAAATGTCAAGCGAGTCAATCGACATCCGTTGTGCCCTTCTCGAGTGACAACGGCACTCTCGCCAGACTGGAGTTGACACCAGAGTGGTTACATAACTTAATTTATATTTCCTATATCAATCCGCGATATTTATGTGTTTACATTGTAGGTCACGGGTCTATGTTGTGGATAGGTATATACGAGGGGTTGCGGAAAAATTCTGAGCCGAACTGCCAAGGATGTATAGTACACTCCAACAGTTTGCTTGTACATGTAGTAAGTAAAATGCAGTTAACTACGTTTATAACGAACACGCTTATATCGAACTGACCGATATAACGGAACATATTTTTTAGTCTCGGCCATTTGTTGATATTATGTTGTAGGATATTATGTAGTAGTATATCCTTATGTTGAAAGGATATACAGTAAACTACGGTTATAACGAACACGCTTATAACGAACTGACCGATATAACGAACTTATTTTTAGTCCCGGCTATTTGTTGTATATATGCTTATAACGAACTACGGTTATATCGAACTAAAATTAGTGGTTCCTTTCAGTTCGTTATAAACGTAGTTTACTGTACTTACTTCCTTGCTAACAGGCAGCATTTGAACCAACTATACAACCAGGCAGAATATTTCTGAATGCATCAAAGTGACTAGGTATTTTCAGCTGATGAAAGTGGACAAATTTGGCTATGGCGCTGTCAAATAAGTACCTCTGACTGAAAGGGGTAATTTCACCAGCCATATATGGTGTCAACTTCAGAAGATGTTCCTTCCTCTGACACCGATGAGAGGTGGGCAGATGAGTTCAAGATGGGAGGAGAAAGCTTTCTCTGCCACCACTACGGAAAATGTTGATAGAACACATGATAAGATTATGAATGATCGATGATTCACCACACGTCACATAGACAATACCGTAGAAAACTAGGAGTTGAGAACATTCAGAACAATCAGCTGGACATGACAAAGGTTTTGTTTGTTTGTTTCTGGTATAACGCCGCACTCAGCAATATTCTAGCTATATGACGGCGGTCTGTAAGTAATCGAGTATGGACCAGATGACTGGGATACGATGACATATATCAACCAAGTCAGCGAGCCTGACCAACCGATCCCGTTAGTCGCCTTTTACGACAAGCAAAGTCATCTTTTACGGCAAGCATGGGTTGCTGAAGACCTATTCAACCCCGGATCTTCACCAGTGCTGGGTTCCAAGGCTTCAGGGTCCTGATCCGAAACGCTTCTGGTTTATAATCTCTCGTGAGAATTTACGCAGACGATTTTGTTGATTTGTAACCATACATGAATCTTGGGTTCATCAGCATCAGCCAGAGACTTATTAACAGCCTCATCCGAAGAAGAAGGTACATCAGCTTGTGAAGTGACAGCTTGGCTTTTCCGGGATTCCAAAACAACCCAACTGGCCATGGTGGACTACCTCCCGAAATGTCGAACCAATAATGGTCAATATTACACAATTCTGCTCAGGCAACTACGAACAACAAAGATGAACATCGTGAGAAAACACACCAAAGGTGTTGTTCCACCAGGACAATGAACCTGTGAACAGGTTTGATGTTGCCATGGCTACAGTGCATGACGGTGGCTTTAAACATGCTCCGTATTCACCACATTTGGCACCGTCAGATTTCGACATTTTCCCAAACGTGAGACAAAGAACTGTCTAGCAAGCAATATGCAAATGGGGATGATCTCATTTCTGCTGTGGAGGACTTTTTAAACCAGCAGGAGGAAAGACTTCTACACCAGTGGGATCCAGGCAATCCAGTATCTTTGGCAGGAGTGTCATTTAAATATAATCTGCAACAAACTCCATGAACGCAATCCATCATAGTTAGGCTCAGAACTTCTCAGCCACGAATCGTAACTTTGCTGTGGAACTGCCACATCCAACAGTTATAACAGATACGTAACGCTTGTTGTTGAGTGGAAGGAAGATTTCATACACCAATTTTTTTAAAACGATGCAATAGATTGGATTCTTACCCTTCCTAGGTCAAGGCATGCAAAGAGACGAGTGACTGTGAATCTGTTGCACCTTGTTAATCTGAACGATACGATAACCAAGACAATCATCAGGATCAACACACTTCAATCTTAGAGACCCACATTTCACAAAGGATTTGTTCTTGAAGAAGGATATTTTTTACTGCCTCAAAACACCGAAAAGAAGGAGCAGCTGAACATTCGCGTTTTTTTGACAGGACATCGATTCATGTCCAGCGAATGAATGTTTTTTTGGTTTAACCTGAAGTTTTATTTTTTTTAATTTGAAGCTTCAATGGAGATGTCTTCAAATCCTCACGCAGAGAGGTATCGTATATGAGCAGAATATCTTATTGTAGGTATATGTAGTTATCTGACAACTAAAAAATAACAAGAATTATAGATATGATTATATATATATATATAATATATGTATGTATGTATGTATGTATGTATGTATGTATGTATGTATGTATGTATGTATATATATATATATATATATATATATATATCAATAATGTGCATGGTAAACAACAGTGCCCAAGCAGAATTTGACTATTCTTCATTGGTCGTCTCATAAATGACATTATTTCTAATTATATATATACGACAATACGTCACAAAATTCCCCGGCGTCGTTGCAGGGGATGGCACCTTTGAGATGAAGCAAACCGTGACACTGATTAACCGAGGCAGGTGTCCTATGTAATCAGAAGCCTTCACTGTCCCAACAACGTACCCTTCGTTTCAACCGACAGCGTTAATGGTAATGTCAAGTTTTGCAGTCGTCAATTCTTGTCTGATGTTTAGCCGAAGCATGACATATAATACGGCAGCAACGGTGTCCCCAGTCTCCACGGATTATCATTTATCAAAGATGATAGGTTGGATGAAGAATCGAATTTATCACTGTCCATGTTAGCGGTGGGTATGCAATCACGTTTCTCTCTGTGACGTTTTGCAAAAGAAACCCGAGCACTGGTCATCTGATATGACAAAGAACATACAGTATTCTTGTACCAACTCACCAAAATGTATTACTCAAAATGAGATCAATGCAAATTCAGATGTAGATATTTACATAAAAGATACATAATAGTTCAAGATATTTGAAAAATTAGAAGTGGCGCAAAACTGTTTCCCAGATATATATACCCAACTGCTAAAGAAACACATAACTCAAAGAAACGCAAAATTAATGTTTAATACTTTAGCATGATCAAGTTTGGTCGTCACTAATAGATTTGTTAAATTCAACATTTTAGCTTTAATCACCTACAAACAATATCTTTCCAGCTCATATAGTTTCAAAGATGTAACCCTTCAAACTTATCCGGCATGTGCGTTTCTTTTGTAGTTGAGTATATTTGTATGGAGTTCATTGGCGGGTCAAAGTACCCCCCATAGTCTTCAGGTGTTATTCTGACGTTTCGATCACATGGCTCTATTACATGCTAACGAACATCAACGGTCATAATAAGCTTGCTTGCATCACACACATAATGTAATGACCAATGTAATGATGTGCCGGGACCATAACATGTGACAAAGACCCGTCATGTCGATATTATTGTTTCAAATGTATTTGTCTTTGAACTGAACCTCGATGGGACGTCTTTCAAATCCGATGCACCAAATGTCATGTCAATTATATTAATCTTTGGGATGAAAAACAATATTTTGTAGTTAATATTTATACATCCGTGTCTGTTTCGTACCGATATGGCGAATATTTATCAGTACAATTGTATTTGTGCGAGGGTGTTTGGTGTCATTAAATGATTGAGTTATACATGCAACGATCCAATTAACTGTTTATCTTCCACCCATTAAGATTATTGGTTCACATTAATGAACGTTTTGTGCCAACGTTGTTACGCCACTGATAAGACTTGACGTCAGTACACGTTACGTCAACGGTGAATTCTGTTTTGCGTACTTCCAACTTTCCTGATAATGGCGCACTCACTCACACAATGTATCAGTTGATGATTATGCTAATCCCAGAGACAATGCTTCAGTCTCACACCAGGCAGGTCATAAAAGGGGTAAATGTAGACAGTAGCTGAATTGAAATGGGCACCGGACATTGAAACACAAGACCCCTTGAGGAGCCACATGTAGGACTGCAGTGTGTTGTGTGCAACAGCTTACCCGTCTGGGCAGGTCTAGAACAGGAAGATCTGCGTACTTACCTGGAAGAGAAAGATACGATTATTAAAAACGGTGAAAGCAAACAACTTGTGACTGTGTGAGTTGGTTTTTTTTAACGCCACTTTAAATATTATTTCAGTTCTTTGACGGCGTGTCAGCCTACTGTTAGAGGGAAATGGTGTTTTGCATTTGGTAAAATCATGAGAATGAATATGGTGCTGACAAACCAAGGATCTAAGCTCCGGCGAAGCCGAGATTCGAACCCAAATCTTATTCGCAGGGACAGCGAATTTCGGCTGCTCTGGCGACAAGGCCCGTTCCTCATAATAACAGGAGTACATACATACATCATGGTAACATACACAAGAATAAGAGAATAGTAAAACGTATTCAAATTCAAATGAATAATTATATTACATCTTTATCCATTCAGTGTGTCAAATTGCTCCGACACCGGGGTTACCTGACCTACAGCATGAAATGACCTTGAACAACAAATGACCCTGAGAAATATGGATCTTGTGTTACATCCGTTTCCAGGGACGTGGGTAACGGCAGCTCACGTTTCGCCACCTGAGTGATGTCTTACTGGTCCCCCAAGTTCGTGAGGGGCGGTCGGGTAGCCTAGTGGTTAAAGCGTTCGCTCGTCACGCGGAAGACCCGGGTTCGATTTCCGACATGGGTACATTGTGTGAAGCCCATTTCTGGTGTCTCCCGCCGTGATATTGCTGGAATATTGCTAAAAGCGGTTTCATATTGCTATTCCTTAACTGTGAGGTATGGTAGGGAATACCATTTAGGTACTAATGGTTTCATCTTAAAGTATCTGTCCAACCAGATCAATGAACTGATTCACGAGTGTGCGTGCAGTATTGGGCGCTCCAGGAGAACATCAGTGGACACTTAAACCATAAAAGTCCGTTTTCTCTTTCACTTGTAATGTGGTAAATATATCCCGACTCTAACATACGTCACGTCAGGAAGCATTGTCGTTGATGAGACTTCATCAAGTTACATGTGTACGGCTGGAGAGAGTATAAAAGTCCACGAATCCATTTCAATCCCTTTCCATCTGACGATCTGTGATCATTAGCTTGCTAGGCTTTTACTCCCGGCCAACCACGAGTAATCCGAAGCTTAAAAGTGATATAAGACGCTTCCAGATAAGCTAACGGGAGATCGATTGTGTGGAGAACCAGCACATCAACAGTATAGATTTGTCGTGTGAAATAAGAGTTCTCGGACGACTGAGGTGTTTCGCTGTCTGTAGGTGTCTGTGCCACTGGTGTAGAATTTCAACTGAATGTCAATACACAAGGATGGTGAGATGAGAACCATGCAGCACAAGACATGTTGATGATGTTGTGGCGAAACAAACAGACCCAACGAAACATAACAACGCTTAGGACCGACTATCAAACAGGACCGACTATTAAACAGGACCGACTATTAAACAGGACCGACTATTAAACAGGACCGACTAGTAAACATTCTTTGGTGTATGGGTATACCTGTTGTTAGAGTAAGAATGCATTTTTGGTAACTGCTACAAATATTCTTTTCTCTGCAATTGTATTGAGTTGGGTTTCCTCAGGGCAGGGGGCGGTCGGGTAGCCTAGTGGTTAAAGCGTTAGCTCGTCACGCCGAAGACCCGGGTGCGATTCCCGACATGGGACGCCGACGCCCGTGATATTGCTGGAATATTGCTAAAAGCGGCGTAAAACCATACTCACTCACTCACTCTTCAGGGCAGACAGCCTGCACAGTGCAATGTTATTGCTTCATCTGAGGCAGTCTCTCAGAGACTCAGAATTAGACAGACAGACAGACAGACAGACAGACAGACGACGGACAAACACACACATACATACACAAAAACCCAAACATACCCTTTCACTTACACACACAAACACACTTACCCACACAAACAAAACAACACACTTACACAAAGACACGCACACACGCGAACACGCCCGCACGTACGCTTCTGAAGCCCAAACATTGTCGTCACTTCCTGCAACTCAATAAATCAAACCAGACTCATGATTGATGACAGGAACACCGAATGAATGATTTGGGAAATGAAAGATATTCTTATCAACATTTAAAACATTCAGATGAGGCGCAGGGAATATATGTCTATTTGTACACCCGCATGGGAGCACCGTGTTGATGTATATGGTGTAGAACGTCTAATGACAGCACTGGGACTGAAAACTAAGCACAGCGGAAAGAAAACACGTCATAAGTCTCCGTGTCTAGACAGTGGCACGTTGAGTCAATACTAATCGTCTAAAATAATTATCCTAGTAATATAATAACAACAGTGGGAGACGTATAGCTAGAGGCGACAATCGATGGCTAATGACTTAGTGGCATCTGCCTACCTGATATATACACTTGTTGCTCTCTGGTAGTTATATAACGCCAGATCCGACCGCATGTAGTTGGCATAAGTACGGCTATTTATGAAGCCAGGAACAATTGCACTTAGAAGAAATATGTATACACTTGATTTGAAGACAAACGCAAACGGAAACAGTTTGGAAATCAGTATGAGCTCCAAGGCTGCCACCGTTGACACGCACGCAACTACACTCAGCGTCCTTTTTCAAGGGTGACCTTGGTTTGTAGGGTGTCAAACGTGAACATAAACTAATGTCCAAAAGAAACGATACCACACATTTTTCTAAATATTTTATTATGAAGAGTTAATTTTCGTCTGAAAAGGTACTTTTGCGTATCCTACGTTCCAAACTAATCGTATTCGGTCGATAAAACCGGGCATATTTGATCAATTGAGAAAAAAGCGTGCAATTTGCCCAAATGACGTTCCGTCCCGTAACACGAAATGCACGTGCATATCTTCTGTATAAAACTGCTGAACCGACACGTTGGGATCACAGCAACAAAAAGCACACAAAAGAAATGCCACGTTTGACAGCGATTGAGGGAGAGAGAGCCGTAGGAATGCTCCAACAGGGAGTTACACACCGCGACGTCGCCAGAAGGTTAGGATTCGCGCGCATAACCGTCACCAGGTTAATGCAGCGGTTGCGTCAAACAGGTCGGACAGCAGACAGGCCGAGAACCGGGAGACCACGGGTGACCACGCCTATTGAAGACCGCCACATCCGGGTACTTCACCTTCGGAACCGCTTCGTAACGGCGACGTTAACGGCACGGACGGCACTGGGACACGTGATAAGTCGACAAACCGTGTACAGAAGTAGGGCTGCCACATGTTTGCGGGCACATGGTATCCGAGCACGTCGCCCCTACCGCGGAGCGTCCCTGACACCTCAACACCGACTCAACAGACGGATATGGGCCAGGCGACTTCGACGGTGGCAACGATGGAACTGGGCACGTGTCATGATTTCTGACGAAAGCAGATTTTGCATCTTCAGGAACGACGGCCGGCAGCTTGTGTACCGAAGAGTAGGTGAACGTTTGGCACCGAACTGCATCCATCAAGTCACGCCATATGGAGGCGGAGGTTTAATGGTTTGGGGTGGAATCTGCGGTGACGTCAAAACGAGACTCGTCGTTATTCGAGGAAACCTGAATGCGCAGCGTTATCGTGATGACATCTTACAACCAGTTGTGGTGCAATTCATCCAACAACAGCCTAATGGTATCAAACAGCCTAATGGTATCAAACATGGTATCAAACGCCAACATTCACGTTTTACCATGGCCGGCATGTTCACCGGACATGGACCCAATCGAACACATGTGGGACATTCTCGGCCGCAAAGTCAGGAATAGCCCTGTGCCTCCAGTTAACCTCCAGGAATTGGAACAATGCCTCCTCCATGAATGGCAACGCATCCCCCCCCCCCCCCCCCCCCCCCCAACGTCATCAGACGTCTGACGTCATCAGCCCGTAGACGTGTACGAGCGTGTATTGACGCTCACGGTGGACATACCCGGTACTAACGTGACTTTGAGACGTGTGTTGTGACATTTTCCGCACTTGACTCATCACCTGTGTTCGAATGAAATTTTCATTTTGGACCCCCGCGTCTTTACATGTCTGTCCTCATGATTGTAAAGGATTGATTACAATGACTTTTTGTACATATACTGTGAAAACATTACTCACAAGTCATATACCAATTTGAAATGTCTGTATCGTTTAGTTTTTTTTGTAATGTCCTTTCAAACACGTGGTATCGTTTCTTTTGGACATTAGTATATGTAAACACGCGTTAATAGGTCAGATTATGTTGCAGAACATGTTGTTTATGCCCAGGTGACACTGGCTGAATGCTGAAACAGGAATTGGACAAAGACTACAATCTCATTAAAATCAGATCTTAGTCCTCCCTACCGCTAAACAAAGATCTGAGGACATCCCATGACGGGTCACGTCAGGCCGACCTTGCTCGAACTTTGACCGACCAATGGAACGACCAATCAGAACGCAGCTTTCTCGTGCTTTACGGCAATAATTTCAAATTGGCAACTACGCTTTGAAACATATTTTGACAAATGCTCGATTAAAAATTTGAAACCTGAACGAAAAAACATTCTGGAATGGCTAATAGATTGTCTAGATGGTATGGATTCAGTCGTTAAACCCGTAACTATCGTTGGGAATACCCGTGTTAAAGTTTTCGAGGATGCATGATTAGAAAGCACATTCCGACTGTCACTTTCATGATCTGGTAAGCGACGCGTTGATTGGTCGGATGAAAGGTCGTTCTGACGTGACCCCTACTGGGATGTCCTCAGATCTTTGTTCAGCGGTAGCGAGAACTTAGGTCTGATTTTAATGAGATTGACAAAGACTAGTAAATACAAGGAAAGTGAAGACTAGAGGTGATTGGAAGCTACCGAAGACACTGTCCTGACAACAACCATTAGTTCAGCCCATGCATATTCCAGCTGCAGCTGAACTGCACTCTTAACAGCTGAAAATGAGACGTTTTTCTTTTATCTCTTATCTGTAACGAGAATCTCAATAATGACACTGAGTATATTTCCAATATGAATTCCTGCCAGTGGTGGTCAAGGTTCCAGTGGACTGATTGTCGTACGTTTCTCGGCATTGTTTACTTTGTCAATGCGGATGTGACGTCGATGATCGTCGTTTTATATCCTCCATCATCGCCAGACACAGATCAACGTGGCAATTACAAATAAGGAAATTGCACATTCCACAAACAGGACTTGGAACTCTCACAGTTACGTCAATGGGTCTTTTTACGAATGCAAATTGATCCCCCAAAGAGTATTCC
Source organism: Haliotis rufescens (assembly GCF_023055435.1). Taxonomy (NCBI): domain Eukaryota; kingdom Metazoa; phylum Mollusca; class Gastropoda; order Lepetellida; family Haliotidae; genus Haliotis; species Haliotis rufescens. Next base: position 27,278,083 of record NW_025964372.1, read on the forward strand.
ATCACTTGGATGAAATGCATCTTGTCGTTATTAATGCCATGCCTGGTATTAGCAAGTAAAATGTCCAAGACCAACGCGAATCATTCACGCTGTGCACATTCACGAATGCTTAACTGTCTTCCAAACCGCAAGATATAGCTTCAGTTAAACAGGACACAAATTGTACATTTGGAATTATGTGTGGCTGTTTTTTTTAAGCATTCTGTGTTCTGACGGCATGAGAAGTAATGTAATGGCTCCCAGAAGACAATAACCAATGCAATAGTTTGCACCCTTTGATACACACTCACGTTTTAATCAAGAATCGATGATCAACGGGGACGCCAAGTGGTTAAAGCGATTAATCGTCACGCGAACGACCAGGTTCGATTCCACACCCGAGTGGCGTTAATCTCCAGTTATCTGGCGTGATATTTCGGGTCTGTTGGTAAACACAACGTAACATTTACTCACCCACTGCAATGTTTTTAATGTCTACTTGCAAAACCTCAATCGTCCGGACCTTGTTAGTCTTGAAACCCGCATTCCTGGCACTCACTGTTATAGGCGTCTATGTACAAAGGCGTTACTCTGCGTTAATGTTTCCTCAATCCAGGGGTTGTGGTTGTGGTGGTGGTGTGTGTGTGTGTGTGTGCGTGTGTGCGTGCGTGCGTGCGTGCGTGTGTGTGTGTGTGCGTGCGTGTGCGTGCATGCGTGCTCGCGCGGGGGTTTCCAAGTGGTTACAGCGTTCGCTCGACACACCGAAGCCCTAGGTTCGTACCCCACATTTGTACAAGGTGTGAAGCCCATTTTGGGTGTTCCCCGATGTGATATTGCTGGAATAGTGCTAAAAGCGGCATAACCCCGAACTTACTCCTTTATTAAACCGTCCATGTGTACGGATAATTCAAACTATTTTATCCCGAATCATGGCGTACGGATTGGCTGGGTTTCACACTGTACACATACCTCTTTAAGCATAACGTTTCAAAGTTGATATGTACCACCAACATGCCTATATGTTTCCGAGCAGTGTGGCAATAAAACACTAATTTAACGACGCTATGTATACACAGCCATAACAACCAGGGCTAATCGCCTAAGATATCTAAGGTCATCTGTGCGCCAGGGGTGGTAATTAGTGTAGGATTCCAGCATGAAGAAGCTGACAGACAGGCAACTGACCTTACCACATGTCCATTAGGAAAAATTAGAATGGTCAAAAAGCATTATATTGATCGGAGGGAGCGAGTGAGTTGGGTTTGACGCCGCTCAGTATTGCAGTCATATCGTAACATAAGCTTGATGTGGGGGGCATGACCGAAGTGATGGAGGTCTTAAATGTCTCCTACTTTGGTGAAACTCAAACGGGATATCGTTCTGACAAACCAAGAAACGGGACGACCAACAATCATAGGTTTCTGGCGCGCGAAAGGGACGCAATTGCACCTTTGACACTTGTCTGTGCTGGTGTGCACATGTTAATTTTTTCATCAGTCGGGTCAAGGATGCAAGTGTTGTGTTGTCATGTACCTGTTCAAGGTTGAATTATCAAATCTGGGATCTAGAAGTAGTGTTGGCATACACGTGCAGTGTTTTATTGACAAAATATTTGTTGCATTATCCCATCTGGAACCAGATGCTGTATTGACATACAGTCATTGAATTAGCAGATCTGGAATATACATATATTGAACTGAGGTGCAATTTTTCAAGTATTTCATCTTGTATCACACATGAATTGACATGAAATGGCTGAAGTATCACAGCTGCATCACCATATGTAGGAGGAGCTGAATGATACAACGACATTGCATTTGTAATTATCTGTGACTTTCGGCTTATTGCATACGTTTAATCCATATGATATAACAGATTTTATTAATCATACTTTTACAGGGTAAACTCTTTGATAGGCATTTAGAAGTTAGGAGAACATGAATACTTGACGCTTTTTATGGATAGCAACTTCATTTATTCTTTGTCACGACGTTTCAGGGCTACTTCTTGCTCCTTCGCCATCATGACATGATGAAGGAGCAAGAAGTAACTCTGAAACGTCGTGACAAAGAATAAAAGCAGTTGCTATCCATAAAAGTTAAATGTATTCTTTTTATAAGATAGTAAGAAACAAAACCGGGGATACAAAAATAAATTGGAACCATTCAACTAGCGGTACCACTGCACATGCATAAAGGCCATGAATTCATTGAGTAGGACAGAAACTGGAAAGCTTTTCGATAAACTATGTTGTCCTTGTGACTTGACTGCAGAAATAGTTCAGCCCCTTCATTCTCAATATCCCGAAAATACGATTACTTCCCTAGGACCACTTTCTCTCCACGGAGCTGAGAATAATTGACTGAAGTGGAAACCTTCGAGGAGTGTGGGTCATTCATTGAATCAATGGTCTCAAGGGGATGACGCCAAGAAGACATAAAAAGCCACCAATTCTGCCAGTATACGTGTGCATTTGAAATGACCTAACGGCATTCCCGTATTGGATTTAAAGTAGGTCACTTTCATCTACCAGAGATAGTACACAGCAAATTCCATGACCTTCTGTGGGAATGCTTGGAGTAACGATAGTACAACCTAACAGTCAATGGTACCTGTAATGGAACATTATAGAAGCTGCAGTCAGCAAGGATAGTACGCCTTCGACAAATTACATGCAGTTTTAGTCGTCGTAGTCGTGGAAACAAACATGGCACATGGCACTGAGCTGATAGTACGTTTACTGTGGTAGTATGAGTAGTCGTAGTAGCAGTCATAGTAGTAGTAGTCGTAGTAATAGTGGTAGTAGTAGTAGTAACTATAAAGATAAGTATTATTAATAATAGACTAAGTATATATCGTTCCTCACGGCGAGGGTGTTTCATTTATAGCTTAGGTTGACAAAAATAAGGAAAAGAAACTATCCTTACAAACTTCATTACTGTGGACATCCAATGCCGTTGTCTGCAGCATGCAGCAGCATCAGCAAGAAAGCCGACAGGGAAAGCCTGACATCTTATCGGTTGGCCAAGACAGATTCGAATGGCTCTTATTCTGAGGACTCAATACATTCTTGTGTGCAGTAGCTTCCAGGCATGTGTACCGTTGCTCTTTAGCGGTGTGATCTTACTTGATCAGTTCTATTCCTAGTTTTAATTTCGATTGCCTTTGCTGGAATATGTTTTCCGAATGAACTTCGAGCAATAATGTTCCGCCCAAATTTATAATAACAGCAGAGTAGAAACATTGCAGCTGTTTGTCGTTGACGAGGAAGGTAAGAAAACGATACAAGTCCAGAAAATGACACCAGTCTTCTGAAGACATCTGCACTGAATGTGTGTTGACACTGTTGACCGTCGTATAGACAAAGCAGGAAACCAATGATATAGAAATTATTGACAAAACTCAAGTTTCAAAGGTCTGGTTCAGACGGTAGTTTCGGCTATATGTGGACATGTAACCAAAAATCTTAATGTCAACTCTCTCTGTGGTTTGTGCTTATTGTCTTCAGAGATTCATTGTCGACAACAATAACGCAGATGTTGAGTTAATTAATCTTCTGAAACAAATATCCCATTATCAAACTCTAATTATACTTCATTTTTACAACACCATATTGGATTGACGATGAAGTGTCTAATAACATACATCGGATGACTTTTGATGTGTTGAAACCAATCACGACTCAACATGACATGACGAATATATCCATGAATGTGGAAATCGAGCCACTTGGAGATCGCGTGTATCATTGACATGGATCAAAGACGAGCAGATTTTGTTCACTAAAAGCTATATTTCTTAGTGAGAACGACGTCGCCATTTGTTTTCTGCTTATTGCTTTTAACAAAATTACAAAATTACAAAAATGAATGCACTTATTGTATTATCAAGGGTCATGTTGATAATTTTATATTTATTGGTTGAAGTAAGAGGATTCCAATAAAATATTAATGAAGCAACCGACATTTCAAATGAACTTCAACATTTTTGCAAGGTAACGATTGTATTTGCTATCAGAGTACATTCTCAACACTGCCACATATGTTCCGAGTCTCCTAAATGAACAAAACGTGTAAAAAACTCAATAAAAGTTTCCAAAACACAATATACCCCGAAGGAGTAATTTGAAAGTAATCATTGCAAAACTTGAATATTTGATTCTGGGCAGTGTCTGATGATAACTCTGCTCGGAATCCTCAAACGACTGGCTATAGCACTGCGACGAAGATAACCCCAAGCAAAGATCTCATGTCACGTTTGTATGTTATCCTGCCCCACCGTTGTCTTCATCGTGTTCCATCACGCCTGTTTACACATCCGATTGAACAACGTAATCTGTGATCCTAGGGGAATGCGGAGTACCAAAGTGTGTTTTCAGGGGATTATATACACACAGCCTTCCCTTCAGGACCTTGGCTCCAACAAAGTGCTGTGTTTACCAAGCCTTCCAATCTGGATTTCGATGCAGTAACAACACGGATGTCATATTCTAAAGCTACAATCGATTTACCAACATTTTGCAAAACTAAAAACATCGTCGATAATATACATTCCATCGGAATAGAAAGGTGACCTTTCAATGAAAATATACAAAATCGAAATGGATTTTTATTCTGTAAACAATGGTTTGTAAGAGGCATAATGTCATTCACGAAATTCAGAAATAAGTGCAAAGTAAGAACTAGTGTGTGAAACATCTTAGGAGTAGAGGGAGGGGATATAAATATATTCTTCGTTTATTAGTACTTTCTCTCCTTCGCGGAGTTCATCACAACTTAACTGTTAATTGTGTTTAGTGTGTGGCTGCTTGTACTAGTCCCGACTTATGTCAGTATCACTGTGCTGGCCAACTGAGATACCATACCACACTCTAAAATGGATATCTCGCTCAGATATAGTTTTATCATTCTGTTACACCCTTCATGCCTAGCACAAGTACCATCTGTTAGTGTATGACAAGGCCAAGGGTTCAAACCATCGATCTTCTGCTCTTCTGGCAGAATTTACTTTTTTAATTGTTTCAAGATTACCGGGCAAGCATTAACGACGTCACTGTGTTTCATAACAGAATCTCTATACTTCACAGTGGTACCATCGATTCGTTGGTAAAATTGATTCAAACATACGTTAGGAAGCAATGCTTTATTTTTTTACTTTGGGTCAAAGCGTGGTGTCTTTATCCAGGAGGAATGTACTTCCTAGCTGACTCCAGTTGGGTTCCACATCATCGGAATCGATCATTTGATACTTTGGGAGGTATGCAACGTTAATAAATAATCATTTGATTCCGAAAATACTTGAAAAAAAATCACCAAATGTCATGAAAATAAAATAGCCCCTTTGAAGCAGTGTCTCTCATAAAAGAAAGAAAATATTTCGTTGTCGTGTCTAAGTGACAAATCATAAAGTCACAAGTCACCTTGACGCATATTTACGACTTTTGTGAAAGTCCAGGGCACGAAAACGGTACTGACACACCAAGGACAATACTTGTCATAGAACTGGGATTGGAAACGGAGCTTTTCAGGCCTTGTCACCGACGCATTAAATAACCTAACCTCGCGAATAGGCTGCCAGACATGCAATGACACCAGGTGTCATCAAGAAAGCATAACAATTGTCAAGTTCTACCGTTAGCATCGTCAATAGTGAAGGTCGAGGTCACTACGACCGCCGAAGTCCAAGGAATGTTTCAGTCACGTGACTCGAGGCTGGTGATATTCGAACGTTCAGTGCGCGGCATGCTACTGTGATACATTTGAAGAAAGAGCTGCCCATCAATGAAAGTAATACACTGATACAATGCAGCCAGTATTAACAGCCAGACCGTCATATCCAGGACTGTTTGTTTTCAGAGCATCTGTGAAATTGATTTTTCTCCACAAAGAAGCATAGCATAGATGCTAGTATTAAGCAAAATAAGTGATTGTTTCTGATGCCCAAAGAAGTGCACAGATAGCATGGAACGCAGCCTTCTATAGATGTTATAACGAGCATCCCTCTTTCAAGATTTCCTTTGATCTGGTGCATCTAATGAACCACTACAACCCACAGTATCAAGTCTAATTCGGAAATAAGACCCAGTTAACCAGCGGTCCTAGCGTTGTTGTTCAACACATTGCTGCAGGAGATGTCATCATTGACGTGACCTTATCTGGTTGGCGAAAGTGTGGCATAGAGGCGCAAATACATATCGTAGGTAATTCGATATATTGTTTTTGAGATGTTTGAGTAAAAAGGATTTTTTAAATAAATTGGTATTATTTACGTTGACATGGTATAGATAGTTTATACTATTTCCGACAATGATTTTAAATCTAAACGCGTGCGTTATTAACTGACTTTGTTGTTTCCATTGCCACATATTTTGAATTGGTGTGAGATTGACAGGAATGAAATAATATGACCTTGGAAATTGTGATAATTATCATTCAATTTTTTTTTCAGTTGCTGAACGTTATTAAAATGTAACTGTAGTTGAGCCTCAATGTATATAATAATATCATAACAAAGCAATCGAGTGAGTATGGTTTTATGCCGCATTTAACACAGAGTTGGAAGTTCGGGATATATGGAAAAAATAATGGGTTGTGCTTTTTTCAGGTGGATATAAGTTACAAAGTACAATATGTCCATTCCAATATCCAGGAGACCATTTTAGGTTTATTTCTCATGCATATGGTTTTCATAAAACAGATCTGCCCAACTTACCCTACATTAGCTAACAGCCAACCAATCTCATGATATCCCTCACAATCACGACTAACAACATTGCTCGTTATCAGAGCAGACTCAAGTATGCATGAGAGCACCATCGACTTCAAGAACGCCTTCAAAAAGGTCCTTAAGGTCTCTGTGACATACCCTTCAAGTACTTGTTAGACAGTACACGTACGTGGCTTCCCAGGGGAGGGATTTGCTCGTCTGGTTGTAAAACTCGGGTAATCGCTATCATTTGAATTCGTGTCACAGAATTGAGTCATCGTAAGTGTGTGACTTGAGACAGCACCAAACTATCACAGAATATCAACCACGACAAGGAGTTTAGGGTATGTTCATTCATAACATTTTGTTGGGTCGGTATGAAATTATAAACTAGTATTATCTACGCTCTTGATCTACCCTCCCAAACTAAGCGCTACATGTGCCTGTAGAGGAAATGCATCTTTATAGGTATGCTTATTGAATAAACACTACGCGAAATATTAAGGTCTTAGTTTACCTCAGTTTCGCTCATGATACAATCAGAATTGTATAATGGAAAACATATTCTTTTGTTAAAGTAAATCTCCGGTGAGAAGGATGCGCTCAGCTTTTGGTAGTGATTCATAAACACATTCTTCTGATACGGTCAGAATCATTTAATGGAAACCATATTCTTTTGTTAAAGTACATCTCCGGTGAGAAGGATGCGCTCAGCTTTTGGTAGTGATTCATAAACACATTCTTCTGATACGGCCGGAATCGTGTAATGGAAAACATATTCTTTTGTTAAAGTAAATCTAACGAAATATCACAACACGTTGAATATATCGACTATTTTTCCAACCCAATCCTAGCAACCACACCCGCCAATTCAATAAAACTGTCCTTTCGCCCTATGTCGTAATTGCTCTGTAAATACAATTATTATATTTCCTAGTTTATTACGCAGTTTAGCATCAATATATATTTTCATAATTAAACTACTAATTATACTCTTGATGATGATTTCCAAATATTTCATTGATAACATCTGCATATCGCACTGTGCAAATGACATTAGTAAACTAAAACGGGTCTTACCTTATGCGTCTAGGTTGATTTTAAAACATAATGACATACTGTTCACAGAGACCTGAGCTCAGCGTTAAACCAATGCATCAGATAATGATGGTTATTGAAAATGTATAGACTATGGACTAAGTGACAGTGCATTGAATTAGAGGCGGGTCATTAATATTACGGCTTGGATGATAAAATAGTCAACTACTTTTTTTTTAAAGTAAGATCATGTTCCAAAATACATACCAATGAGGCTTGTAGCATTTTTTCAGATCACTCGATTTGATAAATATGACAAACAAATCCAAATAATATCCCTGTATTTAGCGTGTACAAATCCATTTGTCCTGGGTATTTTTATTTTCAGTTGGCAAGGAAGAGCCTACGGTTTTTTAGAGGCTAGCAACATTTATTCAGGGCATCCGTTAAATATTTTTTCCTGGAGTAAGGCTAATGTAATTTCTTTACAAATAAGATGGTGTGAGGTGAGGTGAAATGGGGTTTAACGTCGCGTCCAAGATTATTGCACTTATATAGCGACGTGCATGTACGTGTGTGTGTTTCTGTGGCTGCTTGTACTTGTCCGGACTGATGCTGATTTATAGTGCTAGCTCACTGAGATACCATGCCGCAGTTACCCATGAATACCCCACTCAGATACAGTATACTGACTCCGAGCCGACAAGTCCTTGTTTAAGCCCCTTAATGCCGAGCGCCAGACAGGGTAACAACAATTACCATCTTTTAACGGGGATCGAACACCGGACCTTCCGCTCTCCGGGCGGACGCTGTACCACTAGACCACGGAGGCGGTCTAAGATGGTGTGAAACGGTTGTGGATGGTAGAAGATATTTCGAGACGATCTTCTGATAGAAACACCACTGTTCTTACTAGAACATACGATTGTTAATAGAACACATACCACTTTGATATAAGCACATGGACAGCTTACCATATTAGAATAGCTGTATTTAGTACTGGACATGACAAAAAAAGGTTACGACCAGACAACGTGTAATTGCTATGCCCACCCCACGCTAGGTGCACACACATCTGTTTCCAGCGTTGACATTTGAAATTAGCTTTGGTCTATAGATAGGCCGTCTCCTGTCAGATCCTGGTGACTATATTGACCACGCGGGAAGTTCATCAACGTTGGCCGCGGAGAGTAGGTGGATGGGTGACCATGTTCGGAAACTTTAATGCTGGGGGTTTCTATTGCGTACAATTGGTGCCTCTTTCGGGAGGAGCCTTTGTTCTATAAATGGCTCTGCTCACCTAGCAGCACAAGGGTACCCGGTAGGCTAAAATGATGATGTGACTGTTACACCTTGTAGTCGCGGTCGTCGCTTTGACCTTTCGTCAATCTGTAGAACCGCGACGATAATGAACTGAGCAAATCACAACCTAATTGGAAGGTATTTGTGAACAGTAGGGTACGGTGAGTAGTCTACAGTATTTCTGAAAAAGCATGCGAAATATAAAACGAAATATGTTGCAGTTTTTTTTATAGGACCAATCACTCCACTACTTAAGTCACACACATTTGTGCACACACACCCACCACTTACGCACAGAGACACAGACACACGCACACATAAACACACACACATACAGATACACACACATATACACGCACACGCAAACTCGCAACACAACACAACACCAAAACACATTCTTCGATCAGCCATTGTACACTATTTCATTAAAAATGCCAATGTAAGCGTAGATGTTGGAGTAGTGGCTTAATGCATGCTAAGTAGTTACCACATGTCACATGACATCACCGTATTTTCATGAATGTCATGACTCACTGTCAGCAGTGTTGTCGCCTTCTGCCGTACAGCGTGTACGGTTCCGCACGATGAACACGGCAATTACTGCAGGAGGTCAGGCAAACACTGCAGTGCCAAGACATAGTTCATATCATATTTCACATATGTCATGTTAAGCGGGGCATGAAAAAGCAGCAGCTTGTCAACATGTAGTGTTATTGCTGGCGAAGAGCGCTGCTTGGACTGACACCATCATACAACGGATGTAGAAGAACTTTTAATCATATTGTATCTTTAACCATTGGATGCGGCACTGATGGTCCAGTAGTTTAAGGTGCCAAACCATGTTGTGCAGAATTGCCTCCCGTCGAGGTTGCAGCATCCGCTGTTAGTGGGTTTGCATGTCTGATTTGCCCCAAAGAGTATCCCTTGTGTGTCGGCACCATACCGTGATCGTGGGGTTCAAAGAAATAGATACACATCTAGGACCTGCATGACTTCGAGCCATCCTCCCACAATAAGCTGACACGCCATTATATGACAAGTACAAAGTTACAAAGACAAAACCATTTCCATAATCTCAAAGTCCGAATTTATTCTAAGCATGTGATTGAACCTTGAACGATGTTCAAAATGCCTCCCGCATGATCATACATCTGTGTAAAAGAGCTGTCAACGTGTCAACATACCAACTTTCAGAATGTCTAGGGGAGGTCGGGTAGCCCATTGGTTAAAGCGTTCGCTCGTCACGCCGAAGATCCGGGTTCGATTCACTCACTCAGAATGTCTAAACAGCTTATCGAATTACCTATCAAAGATAACATGGTGTCCCACTGCACATCTTCTCTATCTAAATGTCAAAATGGCGTAAAGGACGGTCATATCCAATAAACACTGGGGGTTATAGCAACAGTAAATCCAGGCATGGAGGTACCTATATAATGTTTCTGAAAAGCAATTCCTGATATTACCAATATGCCTTCATTCCAAACCAGACCATGAACAAAAATCCATATTCAATCCAAAAGAGATTACTGGGCAAATATGCATTCAATCCAAAAGAGACCTCTGAACAAAAATGCATTCAATCCAAAGCAGACCACTCAACAAAAATGCATTTAATCTAAAACAGACAGCTGAACAAAAGTATTTTACTTCAAAGCAGAACACGGAACAATAGGCTTTCTTTTCCTTAACAGTCCAAATACCCATCGATACCTGGAATAAACGCTTGCATATAATTCCACATATCTATCAAACGGTATTAAGATAGCATAAACAAATCGACACAAATCAATTCAATGGAATTAAAAAGGCAAACACCAAGAACATCAAACGCATCTTCTTTGTAACTATATTTGGAAAGTCATTTGGCTCTCTGAAAAACTGGACATGGAAAGCTGCTTATTGTGGAAAAGTCTCAACACCTCTAAAGTTTTACATAATATATTAATTTTTATTGTCCTCTTAAATATTTTGTGCGCATAAAACATAAACTTGTTCAGCTCCTCATTTGAAAGAATATACATTGTTCTTAATGGTCCATATTCAGAAGGTCAAGGCCGGAGAATAACCAGGCTAGGATAACTAGATGGCGTGTAAAGGAAAATAGTGATGGAATTTTTATGTATTTATCATCCAAAACTGGCTCCCACAGGAGATATCGCTTGGATGAGATCAATCGATATCTACACTGTAGATATCGCTGCAATGAAATTACATCACCATGCTTTGCAGACCATTGTGACATCACTGGTAACCATGACGTCGCAATCAAATGACATCACTAATGGCTCTGCTACTGAAGCTGTTAGCAGTACTTTTTACATTGAAGACACTGCTAATTACTGTCTACAGATTGAAAAAGTTGGAAGAATGATGTTTTATGATAAACATAATCTCACCCTCGTGTCTTTTGATATCAAATATATCCACACTCGTTGATAAAAGTGGCAAATATCCTCGGCAACCCTCGGAATTTTTCCACTTTTATCAACTCGTGTTGATATATTTGATATTAAAAGACACTCGGGTGAGATTCTCTATATATCACGGAAGCACACTGTTGACACCAGGTGTTCGTAAAAAGAGTAAAACTGTCCTAAGGGATAGAATCACGCATCAAGATGATAAGTGAAGCGTAATAAGATAATTTCTCAATATCTACCATACACTTAGTGGAATTACTTAACCAGGACTTTGATGGCGAAACAATGATTGAAAAGGTTAGTTGTAAGCAAAATGTGTCTTTCTGTGAAGCTTAAATAAAATGTACATGCTCTAAGTTACCTTAGCAATACGAGATGTGGACGCCATACGCAGGTGGTGTATTGAAGGGGAAATTCGCATTTTTTACACGGTAAACGCATTGTGGTTAATAGTATTATTGAAGTACTTTACTCACATATAATAATAATATTGGAATAATATAATAATATTCTTGAAGTACTTTACTTTACATCCAATGATGCTTGAGAGGAGGGGGTGTCGCATTCATATTGAGTCGCATTTTTGGCTAGGGTCCAGTGGTCGCATTCTTTTGGAGACGCATTAATTTCATGATTTACAGTTCTTGGGGTATTAGGTTGTATGAATATTGAGACCATATTTGATGTATGCATGGATGCTGAAGATAATGACTTAATGAATGCTAAGTGGTTGTTGTTTTTGCTTCAACGCCCTGGATGAAGCTATAATAAAGATGTTAAGTAAATATTATCGTTGTTGACATCTGGAGGAAGTGTCTGGCATGGAACTTTGGGCGTTCGATATAATGCGTTCCACAATAGACTGCTAACAGAGCGTGTAGAATATCGACAGTCATAATCGTCAATGTTCTCCGATAATTCGCAATGCTTCAATAGGTCTCCATTATTGAAACACAGAAAAGAATTTGCACTTGTAGCGAACCAAGTTAGCTCGACTAGACGAGTGAGTGAGCGATTGAGTGAGTGATTGAGCGAGTGAGCGATCGATGTTGCTTTGAACAGTTTATCAATCAAATCACATTTATTCAGCTTGTTTTTAGGAAAGCCCGAACTAACGCAGGTATTATTGCCTTGGTGAACCTAACGCCTGCAGGCCTGGTGCCGATAAAAACCAAGGATCATAATCAGATCGCCTATCGGATTCGAATCCATCATTAGCGTATCCTGGCACAACTCAACCATCCTTGCTCCCCAATTGGAAATGTGCACAATGTCTTGTATGGGTGTTCCATATGTTCACGTGTTTCTTTAGATGAACTCTTGACTTGCCTTGGCATGTGTTTGTGACGGGTGCCACCCGAGGGGCAGGATACGCTCACTTCTTCGCGAAATTCTATGTGATAGTGTATCACAAACAAATGATCAGTCGGAATCCTACAATCGACTCTGCTTTTGGCAGAGATTTCTTATGATTGTGCAAATGGCGGTGTGGCGTTTATTGCCCTGTGGGCTTCTACGGTCGCGGTGTGATTGTGATGGTTGTTACTGGCAGCGAGACCCGCGGTGATTCGATTGCTTCTGAGATATATTGTAAGAAATTATATTTAGTCGTGTCATGGCGGTCTGGCACGGGGACCTACTGACCCATGGGTTTGTATTGATCCACTACCTAACGGTGATGTCCCACTCTGCAGGAAGCCTTGATTTTTGTTCAGTGAACGTTTGCCTTCAGCACGGGCAATGAAATTTGTGCGTTAGTAGTGTTATCCCTATGAGGAACTGTCTGCCTGTCTGCCTGCTTGCATGCATGCCTGCGTGCCTGCATGCATGCATTGGTGACTGAATGGCTGGACAAACGAACCATCTTTACTGCAAACTCCCGAATTTCAACCACAAGTCAAAAGAAATCAATTCCGTAGCATCTAAAACCAATCCTCAACGCTCCACTGCCTTACTTCCACTTGCTGGATGCTGATGTGCACAGAACATATTGCAGTGACAGCTCGGCCCTTTAGGAAATCAAATACCATGAAATAAGAAAAGTCAAATCTTTCACCACAGCACACGGCGAGCTGTGATATATTGACATCACCTAACAATTCCAGTCTCGACTTTAATACAAACGCCTTGTCAATTATTGATTCACGGCAACATGGACGAGAATACTCGCGGTTGAGATCGGTTGACCCTCAGTTGGTATACCTGGAATATAAATGTGATGCATTCTTGCCTGTAATTGTCGTACAATGGGATTTCAATGGGAAATGTCTGATGATGAAATCGTTTTCAACTCGGTGCTTTGACCAAGCAGACTATGTGTCGCCATGACCTGTCTGTGGATCAATGTTCAGTATATCGACGTTTGGTTCGTCCCGTGCACGCTGGCTATACGGCTGAAATAATATCTGCTGTGTTATTAATCAAGACTAGTGTGCATCCGTGCCCATTCTACCGACCTTTGGGTCGCCATGCACACAGAATTACGCTAGTAAAATACACATGCATTTGTTCTGTTGCTTACAACTGCACACAACACGGCCTTTGGGAGTTTGGATTCACGTCGCCATACTCCGTCAATATCATGGCGGGGGATACCAGAAATAGGCGTAGTAGTTTCTGGTTTGCTCAATATGAAGAGCAGAATTAAACAATACATTTCGTCGCCGATTGTTGTACTTTGTAACTTCACATGAATATAGAATACTAAACGAGCTTCATAAAACCGATTTTATGAAACGAGTGAATAGTTCTGGTATTTGACGAGCGAAAGCGAGTTGCAAAAGACTGGTACCACACGGGGGTGAGTTTAATATTTAATTTTTTACTTGCCGTTTAATACCCTTAAGAATTCAGGGTTCCTTTCCAAACAGCTATGCAGCGCTAAGGTTATCAATAACTCACATATACCTAGACGTTCAAGTGTCGTTGCGCTTCGATCGCCTTGTGAAACGGGGTCCTGCACCACACAGTTTACAATCACATCACAATACCCTATGACGTAACTTGTGAAATTTTGTTGCAAGATCCACCGACGAAACAATGCCATGTGACGTCAGACGAGCAACAGGGTTGCTGGGGTGCATAAGCTCCTTTCAGTGATCTATCATCTCAATACGCAATGTCGTCGAATATGCCCAGGGATGTTGAGAGTTTTCAATATTTGTTCGTGAAACTTGTTCCCGCAGTACACTACCACGCGCTTTGGTATTACACAATGTGTAATACAGCTGTATATTTATAAAACGGGTGATCACTTCACGGGCAAGTAATACAGTCAACTACGTTTATGACGAACACGGTTATAACGAAATGATGGATATAACCAACTCATGGTCCCGGTCGTTTGTTTATATGCTGTATCTATTATCCTTATAACGAACTACGGTTATAACGAACTATAATTAGTGGTCCCTTTGAGTTCGTTATAACCGTAGTTTACTGTAACAGAAATGACAATAAGGCGCTTGTTAAGAAGCCTGCTTTAACCTGGTAACATTCTTTAGAGTTATTTTTCCGTGAAGCACCTTTTGGGGCAGAACTGGTCTAACTACGATCAACGACTACAGTGTAGTCATAAGACTTTGGTTTATACGTTATGATTAAAATTATAACCCTCGATTATCAAATATTCTCACCACAGTAACTAATCTTTCAAAATAAGGAAAAGTTATTTTTCTTCATTTAACTATCGTCTGTATATCATACTGCATGTATCCTATGTCAATATTTTTTTTGATGTTATGAAGAGTAAACCAATTATCTAAGTTTCCTAGAGAGAGTAAGTGAGTTTGCTTTAACGCCGCTTTGAACAGTATTGCGGGTATATCATGGACCGCTAGTTGATGTGAACTAAGGGGCGGTGGGGTAGCCTAGTGGGTTAAGCGTTCGCTCGTCACGAAGAAGCCCATTTCCGTGATGTTGCTGGAATATTGCTAAAAGCGGCGTAAAACCATACTCGCTCGCTAGCTGATGTGAGCTGATGCAGGTCTTAGGCTGTTCCGACTTTAGTGGGAGAGTGAGTGAGTGAGTGAGTGAGTTGGGTTTAACGCCGCTTTTTACGGTACTCCTCCAGTTATATCGCGGCGTGTCAGCTTAATGTGGGAGGAAAGCCCGAAGTGATGCAGGTCTCAGACGTTTACCACTTCGGTGAAACCAACGAGCACGGGTATGGTGCTGACAGACCTAGAAACATAATCTGGGCGAACCGGGAATCGAACCCACAATCATAGGTTTCTGGCATTCTAAAGGGACGCAACTCTGCACAGCGAATCGCGGCGCCTTAAACAACTGGGCCACCCGTGACTCCGAAATTTCAGAGAAACAAATAGGACTGTTTTCTCAACGGATAATCCATCTTAACTTCTTTCCTCTTTAGTTAATAAAAATATGATAATGTGGATAACGAGCATAATGACTGTACTCTCGCAAACTGATAGTTCACCATTGTTAGAAAGGGCTTGATGTTGGACTGAAATTCTATGATCGTTGGTTCGAATCCCCAATTCGCTTAGATTATTATATTGTTGTGACTATACTTGTAACGGGCGCGATCGTGGGTTTCACCAAAGTGATAAACGCCATAATGATTATTTCTGGCGCTCTTCCCACAATCTATCTGACACGCCGTGATATAACTGTAATGCTCTTCAAAGCGGCTTTAAAGCTCACTCACTCGCTCACTCATAAAGGGTGCGAAAAACATCCATATGTATTCAACCAACAATGTATTGTTATTAGGCCGAACTTCATATGGCTGGAATCTTCCTTGCGGATTTGGGGCGGTCGGGTAGCCTAGTGGTTTAAGCGTTCGCTCGTCACGCCGAAAACCCGGGTTTTTGGTACAATGTGTGAAGCCCATTTCTGGTGTCCCCCGCCGTGATATTGCTGGAATATTGCTAAAAGCGGCGTAAAACCATACTCACTCACTCACTCCTTGCGGATTTTAACAAACAAACAAACAAACAAACAAACAAACAGCGAATCGCGGCGACTTAGACGACTGGGCCAACCGTGATTTCCGCATAAGGTTTGATAAGCAATCCTTCAAGCAAACCGCCTCGACATAACGAGCGCAACTTGACTTGTCCCAAAAATAAAGTTATCTTGTCCAAATACATATATATACACAATAAAATAATAAAATCCAACTGGAGCCCATAACAATGCTTCATTTAGAGCTGTGGCAAGCAAGACTTGCCAAATCATTCCAGACTTGAGTTGGATGTCCTTTTCAGTATATTCCCTGGGGTCTGGGAGACGGTGCATTATATTTAATCCGATAAGAAATCTCAGTGTTATTTGCAAATGAATAATCATAATGCCCATTAGCATTGTCTAATACATTGTTAGGCCTTGGCGTCTATCCATCATGGACATTGTGTGGAATGTCCTATTGACCCGTGTCCGTGCACAGCCAGAGAGTTGGAATGGTCAGTGTATTGATTTAACGGACACATTAGCCTGCACGGAGATAGAGCAAGTTATATTCCTGTATCAGCTGTCTGATTAGCTCCCGATTGCAATAATGGCGAAATGGGAAGGTGCATGCGTGTTATATAGCAGGTAAGTGTGTGTGCGCGATTGTGTTTGTGCATAGAGAGAGAGAGAGAGATAGAGCGACAGAGAGAGTGAGAGAGAGACAGGGAGAGAAAGATAAGAGAGACACGGAGAGAGACAGAGAGAGTGAGACAGAGAGAGGAAGAGAAAGATAATAGAGACACACAGAGAGTGAGAGAGATAGGGAGAGAAAGAGAGACAATGAATGTCAGATATGAAAGAACTGTGAGAATTTAAGTTCGGGTGTCACTTCTTCGGGGGACGAAAGTTAGTGTAAGAGCGAGAGCAGTAAATGACAGAGAATTAGTGGATTCACTGTTCCGCCACGCGCAAGATATATTTAGAGAGATAAATAAGATGGGGGGGGGGGGGGGGTTAGATAAAAAATGGAGAAGGTAAGAGAGATTTAGAGAGAAAAAACAGATGGCGAGAGACGATATACTTCCAGCAAAGAATAGGGAACTTATTATTTGAATGCAGTTATCAAATGTTGATGATACCTTGTGTAAGCGAGGAGGTCAGCGTATCCTGTCCACCGATGGCCCCCCGTCACAAACACGTGCAAAGGCAAGTCAAGAAAACCTGCGACGACTTAAGTCGTGGACGTAGACAGACCGAGGATACTAATCCGGGCGAGAAGAGATTCGAACTCAGCACAAACGAATAATGTCAAATAGCTCTGCTTGTTTGTTTGTTTGTTTGTTGCTTAACGCCGCGGTCAGCAATATCACAGCTATATGACGGCGGTCTGTAAATAATTGAGTCTGGACCAGACACTCCAGAGATTGGCGTCATGCGCATCGATCTACGCATTTGGGATACGATGACATTCATGAACTGAGTCACTGAACCTGACCACCCGATCTGTTGAGTCATTTCCCTGACAATACAAACAGTGTCCGGACCTTGCATGATCTTGACAAATAAGTACCTAATATTATATTTGGGTTAACACTTTCTTAGTAAAGTACATATTCTCGAACTTTTGGGGGTTGAGTCCCGTCCCGGATTCGAACCCACACTGTAAGATTCAGGTGCCAGATTAGGTGCCCCACTCGGCAGTGTGGGTTCGAATCCGGGACGGGACTCAACCCCAAAAAGTCTCCAATATTATCGAGTTCCTGTTCTGGGTTTCTACCAGCTTTAAACGGTTAGCGAAATAAATCGTCGAAACTCTTTAGCGAACATTTATGCGGCAATTAGGAAACCCTCATGGGCATATTTCCTTTTATTCGGAATAACTCAATTGTAACAGTTTCAATCCCTCTCTTTGCCTTAATATTCTGCTGCGATGCCCTGAATCATTGAATTACTAATTAGTTCGTACGGTCAGCAGAAATATGCAATTGAATTAACTTACACATCTTCCACCAAACATTATGTGAAAATGGTCATTTCTTTCTGAACTTGCTCAGAAGTTGTTTAATCATGGTAACTACATTCAAGGCCTCCGTAAAGCTTTCAAAACGCCTTATAGTAGAGTGAGTGAGTGAGTGAGTGAGCTGGGATTAACGCCGCTTTTAACAGTATTCCAGTTATATCACGGCGTGTCAGCTTAATGTGGGAGGAAAGCCCGAAGTGATGCAGCTCTCTGACGTTAACCACGAGCACGGGTATGGTGCTGACAAACCTAGAAACATAATCGGGGTGAACCGGGATTCGAACCCACAATCATAGGTTTCTGGCGTGCCCAAGGGACGCAACTCTGCAAAGCGAATTGCGGCGCCTTAGACGACTGGGCCATCTATGCCCCCCCCCCCCCCCCCCCCCCCATTATATCATCACTTTTTTATCGTGATGCATAAACACATGCCCGTGATAAAGTCTGATTCGTACAATCGGCAGATATTTCTAATGAAAATGGAAAGGGTTTTGTCGCTTTTATTTGAAAACCCTTTGAGCTGAACTGTATTCGAGAGGTTAATAAAATCATCTTTAAATCGGTATTAATTTTTTCAAATTCATTAATCCTGGTTACCTCCTGGTATGAGAATTCATAGTATGTCTATGATGTAAAAAATGTGTATTTCCAAAAGAAGAAAATGGATTAATCAAAAGGCAATATGTTCATTTTTACTTTTCCAATGCGAATCAGTAACAAGAGAATTGCCAGTGTCTGGATACATGTATTCATGTATGCATCTAACAAAGTAACATTTTGCATATATTTAGTTCAGGTTTTTGATTAATAATTTTTTTCCAAATATTTTCATATGGGTAAATAAAACGTCAACACTTAAGAATATTCAGCTTTAATCATCCACCGAATGTATGCAGGTCTTGCCCAACAGATAGCATCCGCTACTCACACAATGTTCGTGATTTACAATGTACAGTAGTACTTCTGTCATGGGGTTGCGGTCTGTAAACATTAAGGCAATCTAGTAAATAAAAGAGACAAAACCCTTTCCACACCCACAGGAAATATTTGCCAAAAGCAGGGTCGACTGCAAAACTCAGATCGTATGACCGGCATGCGTCCATGATTCCCCATCAAACAGCAGCGATACCAGGTGTCTGCGAAAGGCGAGCCCACACGCCCCATCTGTGGGTCCCGTCACAAACACATGCAAAAGCCAGTCAACTGTTCAGCCGGAAAAAAACACGGGACACATTGCGCGAGCCAAAACAAGAAAACGCATCGGACACAACCGCCATCTCTGATGCGCCGATTCAAGAAACGTTATCATCATCTCTACCATAAAACCCTTTATAAGCCATGTTGAAGCATTGAATGTTGTAACTTTGATCAAACAAATTTTGAGCAATAGTTGTATGACGCTCTTGAAATTCTTGTACAGTTTGCACTGTTTTTCTGTTCATAATTTCAGTTCAGTTAGAACTAACGTATTCGATTTTTTACATCAAAACCATTGGTTTAGAGTGAGTGAGTGAGTGAGTTTGGTTAAGATTGGATAAGATAAGAGCTTATTAAGGGGAATTCATATTGCACAGTTGATTACCCGTATGACCACGAGAGAAAAACTTGCAGAAAATTGAACACTATCACAGTAACGACCAGGAATGGTATCTTAAAGTGTATGTATTTTTATCACAGCAATAGTAAACTTTAATAAAAGGGATAATGACAGGATGAGATTTGTGTACAGCGAACTGTTAAACAGTATCAAACAGATAACATTTAGAAGACTAATACTGGCTGGTATGAATGATTTCCGAGCCCTGTTTGTTTTCGGCATCGGTCAGAAGGTAGCAACTGATTTTCGGAATGAACTCTTAACAGTTACAGTTGTATCACGGCGTGTCAACTTAATGTGATGCAGGTCAAGACATTTACCACTTTGGTGAAACCCCGAACACGGTAAAAGGGGGCTGAAAACCTAGAACCAGAATTAGGGGGAACCGGGACACTACTGGATCTAACAGTATTACAAATATGCACTAACGGGATAGGGTGGTCAGGCTCGCTGACTTGGTTGATGCTTGTCATCAAATCCCAATTGCGTGGATCGATGCTCATTATGTCAATCACTGGATTGTCTGGTCCAGACTCGATTATTTACAGACCGCCGTCATATAGCTGGAATATTGCCGAGTGCCGCGTTAAACAAACAAACAAACAAATATGCAGCATGTGTGCAGCTGAAACTCCACAGCAAGAACGACTTCTCTCTCTAACTAAAAGGAAGTAAAGCGCGATGGTGACATTTAACCGGGATCCCTGTGGCCTTAGTGGTATGACACAGATTACATAACAAAGAAATATATCAATACGAAACCTATCATCACGTGGCATCGTAATTGCAACACGCGATGTTAATAATTGCATTTATCTCAGGTGTAAACAGGTGTCCATTGTGTCAAGTTATGCAACCTCGCATCAACTATCTGACGTGATCTGGCGTGATCGGCAAGCATGTGTTTATTAGGAACGCAACCCCAAACCATTCATGTTGACATCCCGACGCTTCATGCGAGAGACATGCACAAAATGGGATCATGGTATACTTCAGTCAAATAGCAATTATCCCCAGACGCTGACTGACGCATTGTGCCAAACCGCCGATCGATGTACTCGCATCACCTGTGGAGGCTGAGGCAGATGTTGCCGTCATCATAATTATGTGTGAAACACGGGTGTTGTGCCGGCGTGTATGATAACACAGCACCTACCCCACGTGGTCGCTCACATGTCGTAGTATGTGATGTTGGTCACGGGTTTGTGTTGGTGACTTTTGTTTTACACACACACACACACACACACACACACACACACACACACACACACGTGTACATTGGCAGGATATTCACGAACTACCTAACAAAGATATTTATAATTCATTGAGTTAATCTGCATCAGTCGAAAAATGGATTAACGCTTAAAACCAAACTCTGTCTTGTTACAGGGAGGCGGTTGAAGGAATCACTGAGGAGGTTGTGGCTTCACCTCGGCAGGCAGAAAACCGGGGGGTGGGTCGGTTTGGGGCACGGGTGGCCCAGTCGTCTAAGGCGCCGCGACTCGCTGTGCAGAGTTGCGTCCCTTGATTGTGGGTTCGAATCCCGGTTCGCCCCGATTAAGTTTCTAGGTTTGTCAGCACTATGCCCGTGCTCGTGGGTTTCACCGAAGTGGTAAACGTCTGAGACCTGCATCACTTCGGGCTTTCCTCCAACATTAAGCTGACACGCCGTGATATAACTGGAATAATGTTAAAAGCGGCGTTAAACCAAACTCTCTCACCGAAAACCGAGTTTGATTAAACACATTAAGTGCTGTCCTCAACGTTATATGAAATATTGCTGGCACACACACAGCTATCATTATCAACAGCCGCCCATACAGCTGGAATATTGCTGCGTGCGGCGTAAAACAACAAACAAACAAACATTGTCGACAGGTGACGCATTCATGATAATATTGGACACAGAGAACAGTGTAACAGACATCATGGATGAATAATCACATTAATCATTTAACATGCATCTTCCATATTAATTATTTAAATAAATTACAGCATTAATATGAATATGTTATGACATGTATTCACAATTATCGATATTTCAATATAACCGTTTTGATACGGACTGACAAGAATGACACTATCCATACAAAGACACACTGTGCTGGTTGTATAAGTCATGACCCACGATGGCATGTACTAGGGCTTCTTTACAAGCGGTACATTATTAATAAACGAATCGTAAACAATAGGCATGAATTTGGGTTACGAACGAATACTTATAGATGTGTATATCTCGTCTCTATGTACTTCCGATTTTATAGCCACCCGAATACTAGTTTTTCTATACAGAGAGTGCTTGTCTAACTCGTCAGATATATAAATCCTTATCCATTTCAAATACATACCTGTATGCATTGATGACTAACGTGTAACACATGCTAGTGATATGTACGTCTCTGAAATGAACATGTGTGTATGTACTAACGGTAATTCAGGAATCAGGTGATACTCGAGTATGAGTGGAATGACTCATGTGCCTTGAAAACACGTTGTTTATCAACGGTGTAAAACACATAACAATGGAATCCGTTTGACAGGTATTATTAACAGTTTGAAAAACAGGAGCTACATGTACTTTAGCTATATACACCTGGCAGGTACATTGTGTATTAAGGGTGTGTATATGCTCGAACTATTAACACCTCACTGGAATATTGGAAACCAAGGGTTTGTACATACTTGAGCTATATACACCTGACAGGTATATTGTGTATCAAGGGTGTGTATATGCTCGAGCTATTAACACCTCACTGGAATATTTGGTATCAAGGGTTTTGTAAACAATCGAGTTATATGCGCTCGGAAGGTGTATTGTGTATGAAGGGTTTGCACACACTCGAGTTCTACACACCTTACAGGTATATTGCGTATCGTCAGTTTGTAAACAATCACGCTATACACACCTGAGAGGTATATTTTGTATCAATAGTTTGAACACACTCGAGCTGTACACACCTGACAGGTATATTGTGTATCAACAGTTTGTAAACAATCACGCTATACACACCTGACAGGTATATTATGTATCAACAGTTTGTAAACAATCGAGCTATACACACCTGGCAGGTATATTGTGTATCAGTTGGTTATATAATAAAGGTTGTATACACATAACCAAGGGTCTACATCAACATTTTGAAAACACACACAAATTTATATCGGACAGGTGCGGGTTCATTGACGATTTGTTTCCATGTAGATACACCCCCATACACCTGTCAGGTACATAGCGTTCCAACGCTATGGACACGCAATAGATACAGCATCAACACAAGGCATTAAACACCAATGGTCTGCACACATTCAAGTTGTTTTGTCACTACAGGTCCATAATTTATCAGGATTAATACACACATGAGACACACACCTGACAGGTAAATTGTTCACCAACACTTTGTTCCCAGCAGTTATAAGTTTTGACACCAGGGATCTGTTCCTCAAAGCGATCTTAGTGCTACGTTCATCGTAGGCCTATGATGAAGTATGGGAGTTACGACCAACTTAACACTAAGATCGCTTCGTGGAACAGGTTCCTCGTACGTACACTAAAGAACAAGAACCTAGAACAAAAGAACCTACCATGTTGTCCACGACTTGACGTGACGCACTGGCCCTTCGAAACTTGAGCTTTTCACCTCGTACCTCCTTGGTTTGATAACACCACGCACTTTAGACATGATCCGTGAATATGTGAATGAAATGGCAACGTGTCCACCTTGAGAACTTCACACAAACTTTTCCGCAAGTTTCTCCTTCAACAAGTCATTGTTGAAACAAACACGAAGCTTATGACACTCATTTTGCCTCACAGTGTGTTTTGGAAAACAAGCAATTTGTCACTCCGAGCACGACGAGGCGAGGTCCGAGTTCACCCGATTGTCAGCGAAGCTATAGTGTAAGTAGCCCGTCGCTGATGAACGTTCAATACCAACTCCTGTTTATCAACGCTGCGGCCAAACGGGCTGTCGCTGGTGCCAAGTTCTGATGAACCAGTCAGATTGCCTGGCGAGCTGTACTACGCATAGTGCTATGTGTTGACGTCCGAATGTGGGTTCTCCGCAGATGCACTGTCTGAGGTCTATAAGCCTCCAGCCTCTGTGATCAGTGAGGTCCGCTATAGGCGAGGTGACTTGCGTGGATTATTGGTAAGACAGCAATGAACGTTAACATGCGCCCAAGTCCGACTTCACTCTTTCTGTACATTGTGGTTTACAAAAGTGGATGTTGTTGTCAAGGTAACGCGTGCTACAAACGGAAGAGCATCGCTTCCAGGCTTTACATCGTGCCTAATCACACCTGTTTACTGAGGTTGTTGTATTAAGAGTATATTACAAATCTATTATGGGCCAGAACAGCTGCGTTGTGTGGTCTCTGTCAAGCGAATGAATCAATGGTTGACTGAAGGAAAAAACTCATTTGTTACATCACCAGACATTACATATTATTTTTACAAATAAAATTAAAACCACATCCAACATTATTTTATAGATCGCTGTTACAAAGCTTAAATCTTATACGGGCAATTTAATTGTATTTTTTATGTTTTTATTAACAAACTGAACGTTATATCCACATTGCAAAACACGTTCGGGGCAAAACAGATAAAAGTACGTCATTGTATTTTATGTGTATTGTGAAGGAAAGCAATTTCATATCCAACACAGGATCATCCGTTTGATGTCCGTTTGATGTCCGTTCATGATGCTGTGATGCGCGATGGTAGTTTTAATATTACCCGATTGTGTCATGTTTCTACTAAGCTCTAAACCTGTGTTCCTGTCATATAAACAGGGATGGTATCAGATTGATATTGATATGAACTGCAGTAATAGGCCCTTTAATAAATTATATCAGTGTATGTCATGTTTCTAACGGATTGTATCATTATGGGACTTTTACGTTTGATTTAAAGCATTTGGGGTCTTGACAAAGTAGATTCTGACTCATTCGAATATAATTATTCCTCGTCAATTTTCATTGTTAAAATCTCTCGGGTGTATAAAGTATATATTAATAAGGCAACTCTCAGAGAAAAGCAAACATGATGACATTGTGTTTATTAAGTATTTATTTCTTGTAGCCGGGTCTGTGGCAACATTAGAATTATATCACATATATCCAACTACCTCAACCAATCCACCACATCAAAACCCCACCCACCCACCAACACACAAACACACACCCACACACACACACCAACACAGAGACTGACACACACACCAGCACCGCACCTGCACACACACCACACCACACATATACACACAGAGGCACACACACACCAGCACCGCATCCACACACACACCACCACACACATACACACACACTCGCACCCGCATACACACCGCACCACACACACCACACACACACGCACACACATCATACCACACACATACACACACACGCATTCGCACCCGCATACACACCACACACACACACACACACACACACACACACACACACACACACACACACACACACACACACACACACACACACACACACACACACACACACACACACACACAAACACACACACACACACAAACACACACAAACACACACACACCCTCCACACACACACACACACACACACTCCACCCATCACCACCCATCACCACCCGGACCGCAACTCATCTCCTGTATAAGGAGCATACTCCCAGTTAATAATTGCGTCCCTTGACCGTGCCAGTATCCGCTGACAGCGGATTGGAATTCCACACTGTTTCTTGATCTGTCAACACTTAACCAGGGTCTCTCATTCCCCAAGTGATAAACGTCTACAGCCTACACTATGCCGGTCTTCCTTCCGTCAAGCTGACAGGCCGTGATACAACTTCAATACCATTCAAAGCCACATTTAACCCAACACACCCACCTACTGAAATTCTAACGTTGAAGTAAAGCCACCTGAAGCAATCGATAGTTTTTCGTGTGTTTTAAGTTCCACATGATATACACTTCGTTTGCACGGCAGTGCTCACCTACTAGTTCTTAATTAGCCCACAGTGAAGACAGCGTCAACGGCATTAAGCTGCATGCATGCAGCATGCAGCGTGTCACGTGGTACGCTGCAGGATGCCTGGCTGTGGAGGTCAGAAGTTCTCACATGTCTGACAGTTGATTCGCCCTGGTGTTTAGAAACCTGCTTCATGATAAATACATGTGTCAAGATTGACCCTACATTGGGTTGTGTATCACGTTGTCCACATAATGAATAATTAATAAGTCTACAATTACATCTGATCAATGGATAGCTCACTGCAATGGGCATGTCATGTGTTCCATGCGAAGACTTCTCTGTGTTTATGTATATGCGCATATCATGTTTCACATTGTTCGTGGAATACCAAAGCTGTCTCTAATTGGATTGGATAGCGACATATTCAAACGCTACATTCGTCGGCTATATTTTTCTTATTTGGGGCCGACCATTTGAGATTCTGGAGAGGTCTGGGATTTTATCGGAATTTGTTTAAAGATAAATACATATCTACTTTTGCAGTTGGAGCTGAGAAAAATATCTAGTCTCCAAACGGAATCCCGCCACCCCACACCTACACTCCCCACCCCGCCCTAGCCCCGAGAATATTAAATGGTTTTCCCCTTATTGATGATGCCACAGTTTGTTTGGTGCCCTAGTGTACGGATGCTTCAGTGTAAACTAAGGTCGGTGGATGTGCAGTATTATTATTAAGCCCAGACAGCGAAATGGACTACTCCCTGGAAGCGCTGAATGTGAAGACTTCCCAACACTGCAGCCTTCTGCATTACCCAGATTGTCAGAAGGGCTGTATTCCTGGTAGCAAATCCGGGTACTCTCCCAATGTCAGTCAACAGATTGGGAGGTGCCAAACCTAAGGCACTGAGAACAATGGGGAGTCGGACAACTTGGTACTTGGGATGCAAGCGTGACATTTCGAAAGCGAGGTCTGCATATTTGCCATGTTCTTCCTCAATCTTGTCAACCACATTAGTGTTAAAGGGGACAGAAAATTCAATGATATAAATGATTTTATTGGATTTATCAAAAAGGACAAGATCAGGTTTGTTGGCCTGAATCCTTCTGAGGCTGTAAATGGGCCTATTCCAAAGAATTTTGTATGTATAGTTTTCCATGACGCCCTCTACATATTCCTGGTCGTACCATGGGTGGGTCTCTGTGTCAAAACCACATGCATGGCGAAGACGGTAATAAAATGATCGAGCTACACCATCATGTCGTTTAAGATACTGTGTTTGTGCCAAAGCTGGGCATCCACTGATAATGTGTTGTTGAACAGTCTCATTAAATATATATATTCATTACATAATCTACATTATTATTATTATTATTATTATTATTATTATTATTATTAATATCATCATCATCATCATCATCATCATTATTATTATTATTATTATTATTATTATTATTATTATTATTATTATTATTATGTGTAGCGCCTGCTCAGTGGTGTTGTACACATAGGAATCAAGCAAGAACACATGATAAAGGCGTGAAAGACTATATGACCCATGTATGTAAGCGTTTGAGGGCATGAGTCAGGCTGTACATATATAAGTGGGTATTACTGCTTAGCGTGATGGTGGTTGTCGCTGCAGAAATTACTGGCTGATTTAATCATCCCTGTAGCTACTGGCCGTATGTTGAAGCTTGTGGTTCGTCGCAGTGTTGAGGGATGCTTACGTTCGACGTCAAAATAAGATTTATTAAATGTCAGCTGTAAATAGCCATTCTAGGTTCATCGCCTCATGATCTAACGGTTCTATTTACCATTTTGATTTGGTAACATCCGTCAGAAAATCACTAGAGGTAAAGTAAAATGGGATTTGACGTCACGTTCAAGATCATTGCACATATTTCTAAGTGTATGTACGTGTGAGTGTGGCTGCTTGTACTTGTCCTGACTTATGTCGGTTTTACAGTACTAGCTCACAGAGATACCATGCAGCAATTTCACACGGATACCACACTAACAAACTACACGGACACCGAAACGACCAGTCCTTGTTTTAGTCAGAAAATTACTAGAGGTAAGGTGAAATGGAATTTGACGTCACGTTCAAGATAACTGCACATATTTCGAAGTGTATGTACGTGTGTGTGTGGCTGCTTCTACTTGTCCTGACTAATGTCGGTTTTACAGCACTTGCCCACTGAGATACCATGCACCAATTCAAGAGCGATTCCACACTGACATACTATACGGATTCCGAACCGACCCGTCCTTTTTTTAGCCAGGCAGGGTAACAACTAGTACCGTCTTCTAACGCATTTTAAGTATGACGCGGTAGGGGATGGAACCCCTGACCTTAGGACAGGCGCTTCATCCATTAAACGACGGAAACGGTCGCTATTGGGAAAAGCACATGTACTTTAACGGCATATACATAGAAACGTATATCTACAATAACATAGCATCTGAACAGGAAGATGTTGGACAAAAGATCATTATTTTGACATTCTTTTCAATAACGAGCAGAGGTGCTCGCACGTGGAAGTCGTGGCATTTTGTATGCTTGTCTCTAAAAGAATCAGTCCATGGATAGAAAGGTCTCTCATCAAAGAACTGTAGTTTTCATTGAAGAACCAGCATCAGCATCCTAGATGCACCGATTCTACTCGGATTTCCCCTCAGTGAACCTAACATCCAGACACTGCGCCACATGGATTCGCGGAGGGATATTCAAATAAACCGAATCACTCATTTGGTAAGCTAGTTCTGTCTCGACGTCAATCAAGGGTCAGCCACATCTGCAGCCTCTATCCGCAGGGGATTTGGGCTCATGTAGATTTAAATTTAGTGTTTGTCACACATTCAAACAGTGGTGATAACAACCAACACTTCAAGTGTCTGGTAGTCAAGAACGCCAAAGCTTTTGGACTCTAGCGCTGTGACTCATACCAACCACAATACGTAGAGGTAAATAGTGATTAATTTATTGATGAAATGATTATTTGTTTCAAGTCACACGGAGGGACGTGCCTGTGAAGCCATGGCGAATGAGAGTGATTGACTTTGGTTGAACGACGGATTGTACAGTCTTCCAGTAGTGGGACGGAAGTCCTAAGTGATCAGAGCTGAGACGTTTACCACTTTGGTGAAATTTTATGAGCACGGGTATGGTACCGTTCCTGACAGACCTAGAAACCCAATCGGGGCGAACCGAAAACATAGCTTTCTGGGGTGACCAAGGGACGCAACACTGCACAATGAATTGCGGCGCCTTAGTCGCCAACCGTGCCCCCTTTGAATGTTTGTTTGTTTGTTGTTTAACGCCGCACTCATTAATATACCAGCTATATGACGGCGGTCGGTGAACAATCGAGCCTGGACCAGACAGTCCAGTGATTGATACCATGAGCATCGATCCAAGCGAACTTGGATACGATGACATGCATCGAACAAGTCAGCGAGCCTGACCACCCGATCCTGTTCGTCGCCTCTTACGACAAGCATAGGCACCATTTACGGTAAGCATGGGTTGCTGAAGACCTATTCTACTTGAATTAGGATGCTGGTTTATTGGCATATCTGTGTCACACTATACACCGGTGTATCAGAATGGTTGTGTCACACTATACACAGGTGTATCAGAATGGTTGTGTCACACTATACACCGGTGTATCAGAATGGTTGTGTCACACTATACACAGGTGTATCAGAATGGTTGTGTCACACTATACACTGGTGAATCAGAATGGTTGTGTCACACTCTACACTGGTGTATCAGAATGGTTGTGTCACACTATACACAGGTGTATCAGAATGGTTGTGTCACACTATACACAGGTGTATCAGAATGGTTGTGTCACACTCTACACTGGTGTATCAGAATGGTTGTGTCACACTATACACAGGTGTATCAGAATGGTTGTGTCACACTCTACACTGGTGTATCAGAATGGTTGTGTCACACTATACACTGGTGTATCAGAATGGTTGTGTCACACTATACACAGGTGTATCAGAATGGTTGTGTCACACTATACACAGGTGTATCAGAATGGTTGTGTCACACTATACACTGGTGTATCAGAATGGTTGTGTCACACTATACACAGGTGTATCAGAATGGTTGTGTCACACTATACACAGGTGTATCAGAATGGTTGTGTCACACTATACACAGGTGTATCATAATGGTTGTGTCACACTATACACTGGTGAATCAGAATGGTTGTGTCACACTCTACACTGGTGTATCAGAATGGTTGTGTCACACTATACACAGGTGTATCAGAATGGTTGTGTCACACTATACACAGGTGTATCAGAATGGTTGTGTCACACTATACACTGGTGTATCAGAATGGTTGTGTCACACTATACACAGGTGAATCAGAATGGTTGTGTCACACTATACACAGGTGTATCAGAATGGTTGTGTCACACTATACACCGGTGTATCAGAATGGTTGTGTCACACTATACACAGGTGTATCAGAATGGTTGTGTCACACTATACACCGGTGTATCAGAATGGTTGTGTCACACTATACACAGGTGTATCAGAATGGTTGTGTCACACTATACACAGGTGTATCAGAATGGTTGTGTCACACTATACACAGGTGTATCAGAATGGTTGTGTCACACTATACACCGGTGTATCAGAATGGTTGTGTCACACTATACACAGGTGTATCAGAATGGTTGTGTCACACTATACACCGGTGTATCAGAATGGTTGTGTCACACTATACACAGGTGTATCAGAATGGTTGTGTCACACTATACACTGGTGAATCAGAATGGTTGTGTCACACTCTACACTGGTGTATCAGAATGGTTGTGTCACACTATACACAGGTGTATCAGAATGGTTGTGTCACACTATACACAGGTGTATCAGAATGGTTGTGTCACACTCTACACTGGTGTATCAGAATGGTTGTGTCACACTATACACAGGTGTATCAGAATGGTTGTGTCACACTCTACACTGGTGTATCAGAATGGTTGTGTCACACTATACACTGGTGTATCAGAATGGTTGTGTCACACTATACACAGGTGTATCAGAATGGTTGTGTCACACTATACACAGGTGTATCAGAATGGTTGTGTCACACTATACACTGGTGTATCAGAATGGTTGTGTCACACTATACACAGGTGTATCAGAATGGTTGTGTCACACTATACACAGGTGTATCAGAATGGTTGTGTCACACTATACACAGGTGTATCATAATGGTTGTGTCACACTATACACTGGTGAATCAGAATGGTTGTGTCACACTCTACACTGGTGTATCAGAATGGTTGTGTCACACTATACACAGGTGTATCAGAATGGTTGTGTCACACTATACACAGGTGTATCAGAATGGTTGTGTCACACTATACACTGGTGTATCAGAATGGTTGTGTCACACTATACACAGGTGAATCAGAATGGTTGTGTCACACTATACACAGGTGTATCAGAATGGTTGTGTCACACTATACACCGGTGTATCAGAATGGTTGTGTCACACTATACACAGGTGTATCAGAATGGTTGTGTCACACTATACACCGGTGTATCAGAATGGTTGTGTCACACTATACACAGGTGTATCAGAATGGTTGTGTCACACTATACACAGGTGTATCAGAATGGTTGTGTCACACTATACACAGGTGTATCATAATGGTTGTGTCACACTATACACTGGTGTATCAGAATGGTTGTGTCACACTATACACAGGTGTATCAGAATGGTTGTGTCACACTATACACAGGTGTATCAGAATGGTTGTGTCACACTATACACAGGTGTATCATAATGGTTGTGTCACACTATACACTGGTGAATCAGAATGGTTGTGTCACACTCTACACTGGTGTATCAGAATGGTTGTGTCACACTATACACAGGTGTATCAGAATGGTTGTGTCACACTATACACAGGTGTATCAGAATGGTTGTGTCACACTATACACTGGTGTATCAGAATGGTTGTGTCACACTATACACAGGTGAATCAGAATGGTTGTGTCACA